>NC_090259.1:4242783-4475283 GCF_037325665.1 Littorina saxatilis | reverse complement strand
TGGGGCGGAAAACAAAAATCTGGGGCCCACTCTCAGTATTCACGTGCGGCAATGGCCAATGCATTGTCTGTTTTTCTTCATCGTACTGAAGCCAGGGAAATTCTTTCAACCATTTGACATTGAAATTACGACAGCGCTGCACGCTTTTGGCTGCATCGGTCTCCTTTTTTCGTTTCTCTCCACCCTGTTCTTCATCTTCATTTCCATGTCTTTTTACACCAGGGATGTGTCGCCACATTTTGCGTTTGGCATTTGAAGGCGATACTTATCTCTCATGCTAAAGAGCACAATCTGGGAGTTATTTCCCTTGCGGCATTGTCCTTCGACGATTTCAATGGTTTTTTTTCTTGACTGTGGCATTGATCGTAACGCAAATTTCAGTGACGACTTTGACTGGCGATTTTTAGTGATTGGCTCTGGCATTGGAATTTTCGGTTTGTCATTGTCAGTTGGAATTTATCCTGGGGCGGAGTGGGCCCCAAGCTTCGGCAATGTTTGGGGCGGAACACAAAACTCTGGGGCGTTCCGCCCCCCGCCCCCGCTAGTGTCGAACCCTGCAGACAGAGAGATACGGACAGACAAACAGAGAGACAGACAGTCTCTTGGAGACAAACAGGCAGGCAGACACTGTTCCGCCGCTTTGGTAATTATGGGTGTAGCAGAACCCGCGCCGTCGGCAGAGGGATAGTTACAATCACAACTACTCTTTAAAAGTATGGGTATGTGTGAACCCGCGCCATCGGTAGAGTTTATGTAAATTATCATAATCAATTAATTCTGATGTTTTGTCATGTACACACTAAAAATTTGCAGACAGAGAGCAAATTAGGTGTGTGAGAGATACTTAAAATTTCAAAACGATACCTTTAATGGTTCCAGAGTTACAATGATTTTAGTGTGTCTCTGGGTACAGGTGAACCCAGGAAGCACGGCAAAGGTTAATGCCAGGTTTTTGTACACAAGAACAGTGACGTGGACGCTCCCGAGATTAAAAGTTTTGTCCACACCCAAAACTGTCGCTTGTGCGACAACAGAAGCGTCGTAGATCACTGATTTGTTTTTCTGTGTACAAAACTATGCACGGCACTTTGCCACGTTGGCGAACAACCAGTTTAATGAAAGGTAAGACATGTTGTAGTTCTTCGACACCAGCTACTTGGTCAGAGAAATTGTCGTTGTGTGCATGGGGTTGATTTTCTTTTCTCATCCTAGCCTTCGCGTTATATATGCAGCGTTTATTTCTCGGTCCTTCAAAGACCTCCGTGTCACTTTCAGAATTGCCTGCATACACTTCAGATGGTCGTTTGCTAAAAAAAACAGTCTTTATTTTATGCATCTGTTTGGGGTGAATTCTAACGTAAGGGCCTTTGTACTCATGGACAGCTATTGTTGGTACATTACCTGACAGCCATGATACCCGCTTCTTGTATGTCTTGTGTTTTACGTAGTATCTGTGTAGTGTGACTACTGTTTCTGGTGCTGGTTGGGGTACAAGGGGGATATACTCTCTCTTCTTCTGCACTGTCTTTTCACGACAATACATGCCATTTTTGAATCTCACGTGCTTTAAAGTACCATCAGTTTGCACACAAACACTTTTGCTGGTTGGGCCACTACCCCAAGCACCTCTGTCATCGACAAATTGAGAAGGTTTGTTTTGGGCCCTCCTGGTCACATTCTCTGCATTATGACAATGAAGAAGACATTTTCTTTCGGACCAGGGGGGACGTTTTCAACTCTGTCTGACATTGCCGTGTTCTGGAGTACATGAATCAACTTTGCAATTTAAAGAAATTTGCCATTTGGCAAAGCATTCATGTGATTGGGCATTACCGTGTTTTCATGGAAATCATCATCATCATCATCATCATCATCCTTTAGCACAACATTCATGGAATTGGGCATTACATTGTTTTCATGGAAATCATCATCATCATCATCATCATCATCATCATCATCATCATCATCCTCCTTTGGCACAACATTCATGGATTACTACTTGATAATCTGAATCGATAACTACGAAAATTGTTAGAGCTCCAAATGTTCCAAAAGTTCGTTTTTATCATGTTTCATTTCGCTACATTTCGCTACTTTTCGCTACATTTCGCTACTTTTCGCTACTTTTCGCTACATTTCGCTACATTTCGGAAAAAATCACTACCCAAAAATGAAACTTTGCACAAAATATCTACATACTAAGTGAAGTCGCATGCCGAAAATCTTTTTTCCGAAAAATGCTTCTTGTTTTTTATATTGAATAAAATCTACTTCGGATAACCTTTTGCACCTGTGAAAACCGCGCCCACGTGATCATTTGCCTCGTGACGTCAGCGTATGTAGTCAACAATGGCGGCGCATATCTCGGATAGTGTTAGTTCTGAACCAAAACGAAGAAAAACTTCCAATGGCCTATATTGTGCGGTCGGGCGATGCACAAATAAACAAGCCGATGGCTACACCTTGCACCGCTTCCCGAAAAAAAACCCAGTACGTTTCGTGCAAGAGAAAAGAGTAAACTTTGGCCCAAAGTGTGGGACACCGACTTCGTCGTCTGCGATTTGCCATGAACATTTCGAAGGTGACTGCTACCCTCCACGTGAGGCATTGATGAGAAGTTTCGGAATTAAAACAATAAGGACTCTAAAGCCTGGTTCAGTCCCAACCATCCATCGGGGATGTCACACGCTAAACACACAGATGAAGCGCGGTGCGTGTTTTCACATAAATAGCGGTCAGTGTCAGTTTGACCCGTCCAGCTATCGCCCTGTGTTTGGGTTTGTAAACAACACGGCTGGCAGTGCTCACTGGTACGGTCAGTGTCAGCTTGACCCGTCCCGCTACCGAGCTGTGTTTGTGTTCTATTTGTCGCATTATTATTATATTTTTTTAATTTATTTATTTTGTTGGTAAATTAGTATTCGTTTTAAATAAATACATTCAGGTGTGCATTATTTGGCCAAGTGTGTGTGTGCTCGAATAATGTCAAATTTGTGACATACTATGATCAATACTTGAATGCTTAATGTGTGTGTACTTTGAGCAAGTCTTTACAAGAACTGACTTTCAGTGGTAAATTAACTGTTAGCTACACATAGCTTTGTGGACTAATGATTGTGCTTTTCGTTATCTGAGAGGATGGGTGAATGTGCCTGTGAATGTTTATGTGTTGGTTATTGTTTACTTGAGACAGGATGGAAAGTAAATTTAACTTGGAGAAAAGAGTAAGTTGTTGAGTTTATTGGAAAAGTAAGTTGTGTACCCTAGAATTTGTTCTTATGTTGACAAAACAGTTTAAAAAAGAGCACACCTGACTCTGCAAGTGATAACTTATAACTACTTGTTTCAATGACTTTGAGATATGAGTGAGGTGAGACACCACCACACAATCCACATGTGAAATATATCTGACCGCTTTCGCTATCTCATGGTGAGGCAAAAAAAAAAATTGTCTGTTTCTGGTAACATGGCTAAAAAAAATAGGGTCGGTAGGTCAGGATTTTTTTTTATTTTTTTTATATATTTTTTTTTTACCCCAAATGTAGACCAATAAAACTAACTTTAAAAATCGCGCAAAGAGACTGGATTCACTATACACAGAGACAAGACACTCAACACATTTACAAATCGTCAGCGGACTTTCGTTTTCACACGTTTTTGTTGTTCATTTTCTCACCCTGTCCTTTACCACCAAAAAATTTTTTTTAAATTTTGAGTTTGGAAAAAAAAAGTTTAGGGTCAGCGCCGAAATTTAGGGTCGGTCGGGTGACCAGAAACAGACAATTTTTTTTTTGGCCTGACACAAAAACAAAGGTGGATGTGACAATGGCAGTATTAACTTGTTTTTATTAGTTAAATTCGTATACACATTTGAAAATCATAAAAAGCTGTGAACACTTCCCACCCACCCCCATGCTCCTTGCACACAAAAATATACCAACTACACTATGCATGTTACAAACTACATGATTTTACTGTTGCACTTCTGTATCTTAAATATAAATAAATAAACACACTTTTTCAAATCAATGTGTGGCACAAGCTGAACCAACTACAAACACACATCAAAATAGTTTTCTCGTCAATGTAATAATAATATTTATTTTCTCGTCAGTGTAATAATATTTAATCACAATGACAATGTATTATCAATAAAATTGGAACACATAAGGATGCAAAAATGGGCTGATGCTGTCATATAATCTAATATTACTCTGGGTCCCTATAACCCACGTACTGCCCATCTGCACTAGGAAACTGTTCTCTAATTCTTGCAACCGCACAAGCTGGTAAGGTGACCCTGATGTCTCTCCCCAGCCATTTCCAGACCCACCGCACAAGCATGCGGTAAGCTACATACCGATACCGCCTGGAAAGAAAAACAAGCATACAGTATTAATGACAGTATCAATCAATCAATCAATATGAGGCTTATATCGCGCGTATTCCGTGGGTACAGTTCTAAGCGCAGGGATTTAAAAAAAAAATTTTTATGCAATTTATATCGCGCACATATTCAAGGCGCAGGGATTTATTTATGCCGTGTGAGATGGAATTTTTTGTACACAATACATCACGCATTCACATCGGCCAGCAGATCGCAGCCATTTCGGCGCATATCCTACTTTTCACGGCCTATTATTCCAAGTCACACGGGTATTTTGGTGGACATTTTTATCTATGCCGATACAATTTTGCCAGGAAAGACCCTTTTGTCAATCGTGGGATCTTTAACGTGCACACCCCAATGTAGTGTACACAAAGGGACCTCGGTTTTTCATCTCATCCGAAAGACATATAACGTGCGCCACACACAAGACCCTTTTGTCAATGGTGGGATCTTTAACGTGCACACCCCAATGTAGTGTACACGAAGGGACCTCGGCGTTTCGTCTCATCCGAAAGACTAGCACCCACCACCTAGGTTAGGAAAGGGGGGAGAAAATTGCTAACGCCCTGACCCAGGGTCGAACTCGCAACCTCTCGCTTCCGAGCGCAAGTGCGTTACCACTCGGCCACCCAGTCCACAGTACAATCAGGATACTTGAAAACATTCCCCATATTGCTTTGCTCAGAATTAGCACATGCGAATAAATGAATTGTCTTGAAATAAAAATGAATATCTGACAATTAATTTTCATTTTTTTATTTTATTGTTATTTGTTTTTGCACATCTATGACATAAACCTATTTATACTAGTATAATTTATAGTATCATGATTACAATTCTAAAAAAAAAATAACTTACTCATTAGCATCCTGTATAGCCCTCCCATACTGCTGGTTGTACCAGTGATAGCATGTCTCCAAGACATAGTGGTCCAAGCACACTGATCTGAAGCCAGGGTGGTCAGTGATGCAGCCCACCCCTGTGCTTACTGTCAGTGATTCCATTTCTGGAATTTCTTGACAACAGCGGCATTCTCGGATTGAGCCCATGCCTGCACAGTTTGCGCACTGACACCTGCACACACAAAATTTGATACAAGTTTAGTTCAAATTCTCTGCAGTCTACAAACTCACACAAAAAAAATTGATCTACTAAGGCAGTAAAACAACTGAAATGGACAAATTCACAACCAATGGTAGTGAGCATTATGTCTAGACAAAACCATAATAAATTGTTATTCCATTGGAACATTGGTATATTCATACGTGTACTGATTTGGCTAGTTTTAGTTTTGGGGACTGCTACTAGCAATGATTGAGTGGGCATACTGACTACTCAGTAGGATGATGTTTTGACTAAAATTATAATCAGGAATGCGCATCACTTTCTGGCATGCATGAATTGCATCAAGGGTAAAAGAAGACATCGCACAAACTTTACAAATTACTGACTGCAAAACAAGCTCTACCAGAATCGATTCTATAATAGGAATATATACGAGGAAGAGTCTCACAATCACTGAATCAGTGGTAGTTTCTTACCAGTTGGTGGACATCAAACGATCGAGAGACTCGCTAAAATCGTCTCTGTCGGGTGTTTCCTCAACCTCAGCATCGGACAGCTCAGGTTCAAACTGGTATGGTTGAAGATCGTGTTCATTCAAAACCTCAAAATCACTACTGTAGCACGATAGTTCCAGTGAAGAAACGCTGCTTGTTTCACTGTTTTCTTCATGGTCTGCCATGCCGCTGCTGACGTCACTTCGAGGGGAGATCAGCCATGGCTGCGTTTTAGATTCTTACTTCCCTTACCCTTAATTGCAGGTATGAAAACCCACTTTCATTGATCGATATCTATTAAACCAAAGGACTTTGCTTGCCAATATTTTGCATCTGGTACTATTTAGTAATGTTCTCTCCGCAGAATTTTTTTGACCGAGCAATGTGGTTGACCTTTAAGGGGTACAAGTACAGGCAAAGGTCACAAAACAACACTGAACTTCTAAATTAAAATAGGTGCAAATATCTTTGCGAAACCACAGAATAGCACAAAAACACGCACAAACTGGTAGAGTCCAACATTTTCTGCAAAAGATCATTGTTGCAGAACATCTGTACAGATAGTATAAAAGGTTGACTTCAAGTAGGTAAATCTGTAGCATTCAAAGTGAAAGGTACATTCTGGAATTGGGAAAACTATACAGCATAGGACAAAAAAAAGAATAAAACAAGCACACAAAAATGAGAAGAAAACGAGTAGCAAAGAATATTTATAAAGAAAAAAAAACTGCAGTAAAAGTCACAATGGAGACATGTTGCGCAGAACCTTTGGACACTCACCTAAATATTATTTACAAAAACAAACGAAAATAAAGAACGAAAAACAACAAAACAAAGCACACACAAAAATCTGTCAGTATCATAAATACGTCTTTTACCTGAAGCAAAATTAAAAGTTAAACGAAGAGAACAAACAAATCAACATCTCAGCAATCGATCACTGTAACACGTCAAAAAATAGCAATCACAAGATATGCTTAGACTGTAAAAGTGCAATACAAGCAATACAAAATATGCCTGAGTTCCATTGTGTTTAACAAAAAACACACACAAAAACGCAAAAACAACATAGACATAATTCTAAATCATTGTACGATACCAAACATTTTCTACATTTGATCACACTCTTGTGTGATGTACAATTGCTCAACAACAGACATGAGAGTCGTGTTGCCTACGCAATACGATACTGTTGCACAGTCCAAAACAAGGTGCACAACATGCTTATAATACTTTAAAATATTATAAGATGTTTGATGGGTTGTTGACAGACCAGCTTTTTTTGTCGTCCGAGGGGGAGCATATCGTCTTTTGTTTCATATTTATTGACCAAGGCCGAAGGCCGCGGTCAATAAATATGAAACAAAAGTCGATATGCCCTCCGAGGACCGACAAAAAAAGCTTGTCTGACAACAACCCATCAAACATCGTTTTTGTCATCATTTTGGTAGCGCGAAAATAATTGCATCATCAACAGAGGGAGCCATGAGTTGAAACGCGAGTTTGGTTTTGAAAATACCGTTTTTGGGGCCCCACCACGCTGTTGCAATCACTGAAGGCAGGCTCGAGAGTAAAGGCGCTACAAGTGCAAGTGAAAGCGAGTCAAGGAGATCTGTGTATTAATTTGATGACATGTTGAGACAAGTATGTCAGGTTTGAGGAAGAAAAGTTCTGTAGGTTCCGACTAACTGAATGGTGTGTGAATCCAGCAGTACGCGTCTTCGACTTTGGGCCGACAGCGGCGTTTCATTGCAAAGAATGACCTACATTTTGCATTTGCTTGCGATGGGATTGCCCCGCTGTTTCGAAGAGTTGCTTGTTTGCGGCACTGTCTCGGTTCGTGACATCTCTTAGCAGATATGTGGATTAAACGTGCGACGAATCGAGAGCAAGGAATAGCAGAAAGCAAAGATGAGCGAGTCGCTTTTCTCTTGTTTTCCCTCTTACCTGTGAGCCAATGAACCCCCGAGTGTTTCTATTGGGTTTGGTTTTGAATATCCATGTAACCTGCTTTCTGTAACTAACTGGGCATTTATTCCCCGGGGAACATGACATTTATTTCCCAGATGCTTGTGAATGAAAACTCGTGAAAATGATGACAATGATATTTATTGAGCAATATATAAAAACATTGACTGCATCATTTAAAGTTAGGCATTCAACTTCCAATTGGGTGAAGTACTAACAGCTCTTTTAAAACATCGGCTAACACTAAACCAAACAACACACGCAGATCTGTTCAGCCAAACAAACCTGCACAATTGGTCCACAAAGGAAATATGAAAGGTACATTCATTGCATTCAAAGTAAAATGTAACATGTATCTCATTACGGAATTATTGTGACATCATACACAGCAAAGGGCAACGATTCCAGTAACAGTGGGTAATTCATCAAACCAACTGAATAATTTGCAAGGTTTCTCAAGGGAAACCACAAATTAAGTATTGACTTATACACTAAATATATAAATGAAAGAAATTTAACTTACAATAACTGGTAAGAAACAAGAGGCGAAGCCATCAAGGCTCACGTAATAAATCGACAAACAGTAACACAAACTCAATCACACACACACACACACACACACACACACACACACACACACACACACACACACACACACACACACACACACACACACACACACACACACAGAAAGAGAAAGAGCATAGGTGAAACTGTGCAAGAAAGCGAGACACTAGATCTAGATCTGTCTGTCTGCATGTAGCCTACTTACAAGGACACGACTGCCAACTAGTCTCGGCGCGCTCAAAATAATAATGACCGAGACTGTCAGTACTTCCTTCGCGTGACGTCTAACCCTCTTACGTCATAATGTGACGTCAATGTAATGTGACGTCTTCAAATGTTAGAGTTTCTACCACAGACATACACACGCACAGACGCACGCACGCACGCACGCACAGACAGACAAAGTTACGATCGCATAGGCTACACTTACGTGAGCCAAAAATACTAAAATCAACACGGCATTTCCAAAATGAACACTACCAAGAAAAACACAACCTTTAATAAAAGTCACATTGGAAACAATGTGGCAAGAAACCAAACCATTATGTACACTGTAAAGGGCAAATAATCCAGCATTGACAACCTTTAACACAAATTCACGAGAACCATTACAAGTCAAAGTCACTGCGTTACACACAAACTTTTCATAAGAAGAATTCAAATAATAGTTTTATATCACAAACACCTTCACAAGTCGTCTAGACATAATGCATGAGACTGAGGTAATCACAAAATTTAAAGTTAATCATGAAATGTTTTGGCCTGTGTTTCTCACTTTATACTACTACTACTACTACTACTACTGAAATGTTTTGGCCTGTGTTTCTCACTTTATACTACTACTACTATTACTACTACTAATGTTACCACTACTACTACTAATGGAATTGTATGGCGAAAATCCTCAGATATTTCGAAGTAACCTATAAAAGTAATACAAATTCACAAATAAACTAATACACAACCATATATACATGATGATTTTTTTAAGGCACCAGTGTGTGAGGTAGGGTGAAGGACTTTGCAGAGACCAGTACAGTAACGGCAGACCGTGCTCTCTGTCCACCGCGCTGACCACTTGTTGCATGTAATTGTGGCCTGAAGTCGTCAAAGTCTTGCAGGAAGCCAGGAGATCAAGGAGGGATGCTGGCACAATTCTGACAGCTCCCCACCCACAATCATCGTGTACATGCTCTGCACCTGTCGTTCTTCCCCTGTGGAACCAATTGGACTTTATTATAAAAGTGCGTTCTTCCCCTGTGGAACCAATTGGACTTTATTACAGTAGAACCCCTCTCTAGCGACCTTGAAAATGTTGACAAAAATCGGTCCTTATGGAGGGGGGTCCTTACAGAGGGAGGGGGCGGGGCCACAAAGAAAGTCACCTCAGATTTTCTTTAAAAAAGAAAACAGAGAAGGTTGAGTTGCTGACGACCGTTTCCTCAAGCAAACTGCTTCGATTTCATGTTTGACATTGTCGATGGTGTCCACCAGTTCTGGTGCATGTTTCAATGCAAAAAGAGTTAGTTTCTGAGCAAGCATTTCTTTACAGCAGTCCCTGCAATGATGAAGGCCCTCCGAGAAAGAGAGTGAAAAATCGGCCACCGTTCTCAGCATCGCGTATCTGTGTGTAACCTCTTTTGAAAAGATACTCTTGTTTCCCTGCAGCCTTGACCAGTGAGTCGGTTACCTAATCTGTGAACCCTTCAGTTGTGTTGCTTTGTCAAAAGTTAGACACAGTCAACTAGTTTTGCTCTGAGTGAACAGTGCAGCTGGCGACACCTCTCTGGCCACAGCACCAAACAGTACATGGCTGGGGGGAGAGAGAGAGAGAGGGGGGGGGGGGGGGTAGCTGGCTAAACTCAGTGGGGTGTCCCGCGGTGTCACTGAAGTCAGCAGGAAGAGCATTGGAGAGAAATAGAGAGGTGTACTCTTCCAAACATCAGTTGTCAGCGCTTAGGGTAGTCAGTGAGGGAGAGTGATAGCGGTTTGTGTACAGTCCGACTGAAGAGTGAAAAGTCACTGCCACAAGATCGGCATGCAGTCAATAAAGCCAGACAAGAAGAATGATTATGACATGCGGCTCTATCTGCTGGTTTTTTATTCAAACTGGTTTTCAACGCTTATTCTCACAAAGCATCTGCACACCTGCCTCTGTGCTGTGTTTGTGTGGCTGCTTTTGTATGATGTCAGTGCATGGTGAGTGCGTTCACTGCCTTGTCACCACTTCCCCACCTTTTTCAGAATGTTTTCTTGGAGTTGGATAATTCTTTGAATTTGCGATTTTCCAACATCAAGACTTTTTGCAATCGCGATGGCAGTTTCTCCCTTTTTGTGTCTGTTCACAACATTCACTCGATTCTCGAGAGTTAAATATTTTCTTTTCTTTGTAGACGCCATGTCGATCTCCACTGCTCTTCTGTCCAAAGACTGTCTATTCTGACTGAATTGAACGGTGTGTGTTGGTCACGTGAGTTTGTTTTCTCGATGATTGGTTTGTGATGTTTACTCAGCCCACCCAACCATCACACCTCTCAGCGGTTAATTAGTGCCTTTGCTTTCGCAAGACGGTTATAACCGGTTTGTCAGTGATGCGTTACGCTGACTGAGTCTTGGCTTTGTCTGACAAAGTCGTTACACAAGCTGTTAGGTCGGTCCTTAGACGTTAGAGCGGGGTGGTCGCTACACTGGTGACAACTATATAAGGAAACACATCGGTTAAAAAAAAAAGGGTCGTTGTGGCGGGGTAGTCCTTAGAGAGGGGGGTCGTTGTGAGGGGTTCTACTGTATAGAAGTGCGTTCTTCCCCTGTGGAACCAATTGGACTTTATTATAAAAGTGCGTTCTTAACTAAAGTTAATTGATAACAAATATTGTTTACTGTTTTCTCTTTAAAATGGTTATCTGTTATAGTTTGAATCTGCAGGCTAGAGAGATTCAACGGGATACCCACAACGCTGATGGAAACGAGCCTGTAAGATTCAAAACGAGAACATGTGTTTATGGAACCATCCACACTTGTTGTTTTCTAGCTATTGAATGATTCTTCAGTAAAAACTCCTTATGGGTTGATGCAGATCAAAGTATAACAACGTAATTATGCAAAAAAACGTTATAAAAGGTACTACTCACAGAAAACAAAACAGCAAGCACAACGGCAGCAACAAACAAACCAGATAGCTGTTGGATGCACTTTACCTTTACTGGCTGCTGTTGAGGATGTCTTTTCATCTAGGTCAACTTCTTTCTCTGTAAGTCCCTTCACTAATAAAGGTGAACTTTCTGTTTGTCTTTTACAATGCAGCTTCAGTTGAACCTTGAAGCAGTCTGTAAAGTAGTTCTTCAATGTTCTGCAAAGAGTGTATAACGTAAGTAACCTGAGTCACAAAGGCGTGCAATTTGACAAAATTCGTCAAGAATCTAATGGTTTAATGGAAAGAGAGTGAAGAACTGAACTGCACTTTATCTGACAAGGATGAAGCATTATGGCTAGGCCTTTTCTTACAATCTGTCATCGGGACGCACAAACACATAGTAAAGCAAATCTAAAAATATAAAGTGGGGGAAAACAAGATGATCCAAAATAGAAAATGCACAGAATGCAGTTAACTATAGAAGTAACTAAAAATCATAGCGCAATAAATTACATAGACTTAAAATGGCTTTAAACACATTTTTAAAACATTCTAATAACTTTAGACGCTTAAATGGTGACTGCAGTGAGTTCCAAATTGGTCTTTCAAAAATGTATGCTTGGGATTGGTGGGATTAGTTTGACAGATCCATATCTGTCTCTCTTGAATAGTGATGTAATGTCATTCGGTACTTTTCTGTACTACAATTTATGCATTAAAACGGCTTCGTTTAACTTCAAACGCTTCTTCAGTAGGAAACAATTAAGCATGTTTATTTCTGTTGAGGCATTTTCCTTTATGATGAGTTTAGTCAAACGACTATAGTTTATAGAATAACGATCTATAGTTTCTTCATGTGGACTTCACTGCTGCCATCCCAGAACGTCGAAACATAATTAATGTGATGATGGTGATGATGATGGAACTTTATTTTTCAAGGATAGAGGTTTAAGGCGACGCCTTTTCTTACAACCGGTCCTTACTTCTAATACAAATGTCTAATAAATGATAAACAAGTAAAACAACATGACAAATAAACAAATTAAACGAACGAACCAGCAAACAATCGACAAGTAAGCAAACAATCAAATAAACACAAACAACAAAATGACAAAGTAAGCAACATACAAATCGAAAGCGAAACATGCAACATGTTAATTGAGGTTACACATGTAAAGTGATCGACGGCAACATTCACACGATACCAACGTTTACACTAATGCTTACAATGATTATATGGTGTAAATGATGATGATGATGATGATGATGATGATGATGATGATGATGATGATGATGATGATGTTGATGATGATGATGGAAAATCGCAACATAAATTCCACATAATACATGTAATAAAGAACATATTTTTTGTAATTCATAAAGCTTTGCCAATTGTTGACAGGTACTTGCACATGTTAGGACTAGTATAGCCATCTAGGTAGACATATAATGATTATGCAGAGCTTGTTTAAAACTCTTTAATGAGGTTAATGATCTTATTACAGACGGAATGGAGTTCCACACCATAGAGCCAGAGAAGGCTTGACTAGGTGGTAGAAAATGTGAGATAACATGAGCATGTCGAAACATTTCTGGAGTCTTTCTGTCCGTAAATTGTTTCAACTAGGAAAGTAGAAAAACGTTCCTGGCTACTGTCTGTTAAATATTCCGTAATTGTGCCTGCCACTTGAATTCACAATCAATTATTACCCCTCAAACACGGTGTTGTTGAACTTGCTCAATTAATGTTGTACCCAAAGTAAGATTCAATTCAAGCGGGGAGAAGATTGGGCGCGCGCGACCGAGAGAGAGAGAGAGAGAGAGACAGACAGAGAGAGAGACAGACAGACAGACAGAGACAGAGAGAGAGAGAGAGAGGGAAGAGAGAGAGGGGGTGAGAGAGAGGGGTGAGAGAGAGAGAGAGGGAGAAATTGAGAGAGAGAGAGAGAGAGAGAGAGAGAGAGAGAGAGAGAGAGAGAGAGAGAGAGAGAGAGAGAGAGAAAGAGAGAGAGAGAGGGAGAAATGATCAAGAAGAAATAAATAAAGATACTTGAAATCACTATTTTGTTATGGAAGAACTCATGATCCTAAAGGACAGCCAAAGAACATGATCAGGCAACTGTCTCTTTTTACCAACCCGTACTTGCTAATACACAAAGATCGTTTGTAATGGTGTTACATACCTAGATTCAAGAACGAATGTTTTTATGATTACCTTAGACAAAGTTGCACCCTCTGGTTCTGGATAAAAACCTCAACTTCAGTTGTAAAACTGAGTCGTTTTGCTGCTTCCAGTTTTGCTACCAGCTTCTTGTCTTCGAGGTTTGAAGAACTGATGATTGGGGGACTTCCGCTTTTATGAAGTAATTCTATCTGCAGTGATACTTCTTTTCGCCATTCCTTGTTCATGAGAAAGAGCCACATCTGTGTGGAAAAGAATGTAGTTGATATAATTACTGCTTCAGGATAGTGATTAAAAGCATAACATTAGACCACTTACTTCCCTATGTTTAGCAGATATCAAAAACAGCGATCTGCATCATCAGATATCAAAAACAGCGATCTGCATCATCAGATATCAAAAACAGCGATCTGCATCATCAGATATCAAAAACAGCGATCTGCATCATCAGATATCAAAAACAGCGATCTGCATCATCAGATATCAAAAACAGCGATCTGCATCATCAGATATCAAAAACAGCGATCTGCATCATTTGTTTAAGATTCTCACTCTGCTCCAGTTTTTACATTTAGTTAAGTTATGACTAAATATTTTAACATAGACGGGGAATCGAGATAGGGTCTTGGTGTATGTGTGTATGTATGTATGTATGAGTGTGCGTGTGTTTGCGTATGTATAGATTGAGTCATTCCGAGAAAACTACTAACCCGATTTTTATTAAACTTCACATGAGATATCCTGGGTATGATATCCCCAGACTAGTTTGTCCTTTCTTCGATAAATGTATTTGATGACGTCATATCCGGCTTTTTGTGAAAGTTGAGGCCCTCACCCTTAGTTTTTCATCAAATAGCTTACCATTTTAATTAAGTAATCGATACAGCAGATTAATCATTCGTTTTGATCAGAGACATAGTCTCTAGTTTTTATGAATGAGTTTTTTTAATTAAAACAATCACGAGAACTCTCTCGCTTAGCCTTAAATCTTTATCCTTGTAAAATAAAGTTATCTCTCTCTTAGTTTCTTTTTGGCCTGTTGGCAAGTCCTTTCTCACATGTTGAAATAATAGAAAACTGTTGATAACACATGGTACCCGTCATTTACAGGTTAGCTCAGTCCAGTGCTTGTTTTAAATATAAGGCTGCATAAGCAAATCTGTGAGGTTAATCACCCCAGGTGTTGACGGGACAGTGGAGTAGCGGTTATCCTAAAGGGGGAGTGAGAGCAAGGGCAGCTGATGACGGTGCCATTTGATGTCTGATTTGATCGCGGGGATGCATCCGCCGTAGTTTGGGGAGGGGGGGGGGGGGTGGGAGGGGGTTGGGGAGGGTAGCAGCTGATTTTGCCGGGAAGCGTCGTTTTCTATCCATGGCACAATGGGTCAAAAATCCCAAAAATAAGGCCTTAAAAAATAAGCCCTTATTTTCAAAATAAGGCCTTATTTTTGGAAGTAAGCCCTTATTTTCAAGAGATAAGGCCTTATTTTCAAGAAATAAGGCCTTATATTCAAGAAATAAGGCCTTATTTTGAAAATAAGGTCTTATATCTCTATAGTCATAAAAAATGAGGGTGTAAAGAAATAAGGCTTTATCTATTTTAAGACCTTAATAACCTTAGGAAAATAAGGCCTTCAGACAAATAAGCCCTCAACTAAATAAGGCCTTAAACAAATAAGACCTTATTTTTCTGCGCATCACTACTGCTCACCCTAATAGCAACACACAATAACTTAATGTCACATATAGATGACAACTCACACACACATACACTCATACGCATGCGCACACTCACGAACGCACAAATGCGGGTGAGTGCGAAAAAAGAGATAATAAATGGAACAAGAAAAAACATTTCCAAACGATAAACATTATGACACATTATAATCGGTTGTCGCACCTGGACTCTCCTGTACACCTGTACCTACCCTAACACATTCGCAAACACACACACACACACACACACACGCACTCAAACACACAAACGTAGACACAAAGATACGTAAAGACATTAGGCAAAAAAAAAAAAAAATAGGTGTGGTTACGGTAACATAGCCAAAAAAAATAGGGTAGGTAGGTAGGCAATCACTTTTTTTTTTTTAACTTTTTTTTCTAATGTGTACAAATTAAACCTACGTTAGTACGTACTTTCCGGGTGACAAGGCGCTTTGTTATCTAAGAGCACCCCCTTCTTTAAAAAAAAAAAATTGTAATCCAGTCACCCATTGGATGCAGGGGGCCAATAGGGCGCACCAAAATGACCCAGTTTTTGCCATGACAGGTGGGTTCCCCTGTCATATCTGAGAGAGGAAACACTTCCTGCATCGGGGTCAGTGACCGGTCAGTGACCAAAGGCATTGTGATAGCTGGGTGGCCTTGTTAAAAGACACGACCTTCTTCCCAGGGGTCAATGACCCAGTTTTTGCCATGAGAGGTGGTTCCCCTGTCATATCTGAGAGAGGAAACACTTCCTGCATCGGGGTTAGTGACCGGTCAGTGACCGAGTTTGTTTGTTTGTTTATTTGTTGCTTAACGTCCAGCCGACTACGCAGAGCCATATCAGGACGAGGAAGGGGGGGATGAAGGGGGCCACTTGTCAAGCGATTCCTGTTTACAAATGCACTAACCCATTACTTGTGTCCCAGCAGGCTTTAGTAAAACTAAATTAATACCTACTGGAAGATTACCAGTTTCCAGTATGTTAAAATAGGCTTAACCTATCTACTGCTGGACTTACATCAGAACACTAACAGATTAAACTATACATGAATCGCGAGACAAGCGGCAAGAGAAGAGATTTTTGGAAAAAATACAGGTGAATGAGCAAGAAGGCAGAAAAAAGATAAGAATTCATGAAGAAAAAGAGAGCATGACAGGAAAGAGGAACCAAAAATCTATTTAACAGCAAACTAGAAAGCTCCTGCGGTTCCAAAAACAGGAGGGGCTTTTAATTTCATAACCGCAGTGCCCCACTGCGGGAAGTGACCGAGTTTAACTGAGTGGAAATCTGTGTGTGCGGCCAGAGAAGACTTGCCAACAGGCCAAAAAGAAACTAAGAGAGAGAGAACTTTATTTTAGAAGGATAAGCGAGAGAGTTCTCGTGATTGCTTTAATTAAAACACTCATTCATAAAAACTAGAGACTATGTTTTTGATCAAAACGAATGATTAATCTGTTGTATCATTCACTTGTCGGAAAGCTCGGCCTACGCGCATCTCTCAAATATGACCTTCTCTTGTCTACTGGCTCGGAAGATTTATTCTACTCCCAAAATAGCACTTCTTTGCACCTCTTATGACTCCTTCGTCCTCTAGAATCCCGTACCCATACCAAATACGAGCTGATTTGGTGAAATAAAGCACATTTCTTCTTGCGAAACCCATCGAACAGCCATTTCCGGTGCTCAATCGCCGACATTTTCAGCTTTGAAGGCTATTTACGGGCAAATATCAACCGCTCCCTGATTTTTTATGCATCGAGAAACAAAGTTAGTCATCGCTGAATCAGTAGCTTACCTTAAATCCCGACATAAATCAAACAATACCTAGAAAACTTGCCTTCAAACGTGTTAGGCGCGGCCTTCGGCTTTCGCTCGGCCTTAATCAGGTTATCCCCCGTGCACATACACTTTTCCTTCTTTTTTGACTGGTATCTGAACAGCAAACTCATAAAACTTTTCTTTCCACCCCAAAGGCGATGCTTGGAATTGACTATCGAAGCCCGGAAGAATTCATGCATCATCAACTTACCTCAAGCAATCGACTAAAAAGTTACAAAAGTTAATGATAATTGTATTTGCTGGGAGACCCATTTAATGCTGCGTCGCCCAAAACAAATAACGGTTTTGGGTGTGACGAACAAAATAACAGGGCCGGAGTGCTATGTAAATTATTAGCAATTCTTCCAAATCCATTAAAAAAAATATGACACTACCAGACTGCATACTCCCGCATATTGAGCCAGAATGTTTTGTTATGGCAAATCGATGTTGCAGTTCCGGGGCAAATGATCAAAATTTCTTTGTGAATTTGCGTTCAAATGTGTTTTTCCCATAATATAACAAGAAGAGCAAACGCTCGATCGAGTCACTTTCGCAGTTCTGAATATTATATGAGGCATCAGATGGACAGGGAGAAATTGCTATTCACAACACAATACAGATGTAAATAATTTGATGTAAAGAATAATCCTATAAAGTTTGAATCAAATCCGATGAATAGTTTCAGAGATATGATATTTCAATTTTTTTCCTTCAAGACATACCTGTGACCTTAAAAAAGGTCAAAGGTCACCAAAGCAGACGTCAAAGTGTAGAGGTCACTGGGAGTCACGTTCACATAAAATTTGAGCCCGGTCACTTTTATAGTTTCCGAGAAAAGCCCAACGTTAAGTTGTGTGTTGCCGAACAGAAAAGGCTAGTTATCTCCCTTGTTTTTCTGATAACGTTCGTAAAAGGCTACAGATGTAAATACTTTGATGTAAAGAATAATCCTACAAAGTTTCAATCACATCCGATGAACTTTGTCAAAGATATAAAATGTCTAATTTTTCCTTTGACGCTGACCTGTGACCTTGGAAAAGGTCAAAGGTCAACGAAACCATCGTTAAAGTGTAGAGGTCATTGGAGGTCACGACTAAACAAAATATGAGCCGGATCGCTTTGATAGTTTCCGAGAAAAGTCCAACGTTAAGGTGGTGTCTACGGACGGCCGGCCGGACGAACGGCCGGCCGGCCGGACAGACTAACACTGACCGATTACATAGAGTCACTTTTTCTCAAGTGACTCAAAAATGCACAGCTCGAAAATATGGCCAAGAACAAATCTACGGTACTTCGAAGAAAGAAGAATAACAACATTCTTGAACAATACGATTTGCAATTTACCGCGTGCGCTGTAAAATCTCCCTACCTTCAAAGCAGACGAAAAGCAGACATCTTCATTTTCTTCCAAGGGAGAAATCGTTGGTCATAAAGTCTGGCAAGACCCAAACATACTTCTGCACGCTTTCTTTTCTTGTCATATTCTGTTGCCTCGCAAAAATAAAATGTCATTGGTTTTCTCAGTCAAAACGACCGCAGAACACAGAACTGGGAAATGACACTGGTTGAAATACGAAAGATCTTCGATGACGCAAGTATAAAGGACCTCATGTGGTCACACCTATCTCGAGAACTAAGCGTCGCTCAGAACCAGCGCCCTTCCATTATTTGATACTTTTTTCTTCTTCTTCTTCGTACATGGGGTTAGACTCCCACGTTCACTCATGTCTTTAGCACGAGTGGATTGTTACGTGTATGACCGTTTTTAATTTTACCCCGCCATTTAATCTTCTTCTTCTTCTTCTTCTTGGCGTTCGCAGAGGTTACACAATCAGTCCAGCACTGGTGATAAATGTTGTCGTTTTCTCCAACTCCTGTCGACTGCCGTATAGTTTGGTCTGCAAGGGAGTTGGTGACGGCCACACTTCTTTTCGTTCCTCATCTAGTAAGGGACATCGCTGTAAGATGTGTTCCGCTGTTTGGTCTTCTTGACCGCAGGCACAGGTTGGTGATGGCGCCAGCTTGAACTTTCGGTTCATGCGAGCATTGAGCCTGTTGTGGCCAGTACGCAGCCTGATGAGGTTGACTTGCTGCTCTCTGGACATTGTGTGGTAGTCATCTCTGTTTGTCCTTGGCCTCATCAATGCCTTGATGATTGTCTTCTGCTCACTAAAGCTGACACTGTTTTCAGGTTGGTCTTCCACGGCTCCTTCTTTCGCCAGCTCATCTGCCCTTTCATTTCCTGGTATCCCACAGTGTGCTGGTATCCACTGGAGGACAACTCTTCTGGTTTGTCTGACCATCTGTAATGCTTTGGCCAGCTGTGGGAGTTTGTCGTTCTCTAGGGCCTGAAGGACTGAAAGGGCGTCCGAGAGGAAGACAACTTGGTAGCAAGGGTCTGCGGAGTCCTGAACCAAGGAGGCGGCCTGCATGAGAGCTTCTGCTTCTGCTTTATAGTTTGTGCAGTGTTTGCCAGTGGCAACGCTGGATGTAGCTGTATGTCCCCCAGGGAACTGGATGAGAATGCCTGCACCTCCATTGAGCACGGCGTTAGTTGCTGATCCATCGGTGTATACATGGATCCACGCCTCTTTTGGGTACTGTTCGTCGATCAGGGCTAAGGTGAGTGCCTGTCGAGCTGTGTCATTCTGATCTTCTCCTGAGGTAACATGTGGAACACTGGTGCAGATCTGGATGCCTGGTTTCTCTGTTGCCTTGGGGGTTTCCTCTTCTTCTTGAGTCAGAGGTAGAGTGTTCTGTGGGAGGACTTCCCTGTACTGTCGAGAAAGTCTCTTGCTCTCGTGTACAAAACTGCTCCGTTTGAGCCGGTTCTTGGTGAGGTTGCTCAGTCTGTGCTTCATGGGGTGGTCGGGTAGGCACTTGAGCTTCTCGGCCTGTACCATAGTCTTGGCTTCTCTTCTCTGACAGAGGGGTTGGATGGTGGTAAGCTTCTCCATTTCCTTGATGGGCGTGGATTTCATTGCACCAGTGATGAGTCGGAGGGCCTGGTTTTGCACACGGTCAAGGGTCTGCAGGTTTGTCTTGGCTGAGGTTGACCACGCTGTGGAGCCGTACTCGAGGTGGGGTCTGATTGTTCCCTGGTATACTGTCTTCAGTATCTTCTCGTTCACTCCCCAGGTGGTACCTGCCAGCTTCCTGAGTATGGCTAGCTTGCGCCGGGCCTTTGTCTCTGCCTGTGCAATGTGTGGTTTCCAGGTCTGCCGTCTATCAAAGGTGACACCAAGGTACGTTGCTTCTTCATCCTCTCTCAGAGGAGTTCCACCAAGCCTAATGGTTCCGGCTTTCTGCTTTGGCGACAGTGTGAATAGGGTGGTGGAGGATTTCTCCTTGTTGATGGAGATGCACCAATCTTCTGCCCATGCGTTCAGCCTATCTGCCGCTTGCTGCATTCTGTAGGTGGCAGTACTTGCGTGCTCCTCCTTGCACCAGATCACAAGGTCGTCTGCGTAGAGAGCAGCTTTGATCCCCTTGGGCATCTCAGACACCAGATCGTCGATGAAGAGAAGGAAGAGTGTGGGGGAGAGGACTCCGCCCTGAGGGACGCCATGACGAAGGAGGAACTTCTTGCTTTTGGTCTGGTCGACATTAACTCTTGCCCTGCGGTTATAGAGGTAAGAGCGAATCCACTGGTACATGTTGCTGGACACGCCTTTCCTCAGCAGTTTTACAAGGAGTCCATCTTTCCAGACCTTGTCAAAGGCCTTCTGAAGATCTATCCAGGTGACGAAGACCAGCTTCTGTTCCTGAAAGGCATCTTCAACTTCTTGCGCCAGGTAAGTGACCTGATCTTCAGTGCTGCGGAACTGTCGGAATCCAGCTTGTTCAGGGGCGAGGAGGTTCCTGGATTCCAGGTACCACCTGAGGCGCTCGTTCACAATTCTCTCCAGGGTCTTCACAACACAGCTGGTGAGGCTGATTGGGCGATAGCTGGTGGCCTTCTTTGGATCCTTCCCTTTTTTTAAGATGGGGATCATGATCGCTTCTCGCCAGAGTTGTGGTAGCGATCCTTCTTGCCAGCTGCTGTTGAAGACCTCGAGTAGCTTGTTCTCTGCTGCGCTACCAAGGTGGGTTAGCATGTCGTTGGTGATGCCGTCTGGGCCAGGGGACCTCTTCGCCTTTGACTTTTTCAGAGCTGAGTGCAGCTCGTGGAGTGTGAGTGGTTGACTCATGGCGTCCACTGTCGACTGTCTGGCAGGTCTCTCTCTTTTCTCTCTTCTTGCTTCTCTCTGTTTCTCGGGGCTAACATGGAGGTTGCTCTCAGCTGCATAGCTTTCAGCAAATTGGTTGGCAGCATGCTTTCCAGTTAGCACCTTCTCGTTCTCTTCTAATGTGATCTTTCCTCTGCTGGTGTTCTCATCATTCAACTGCTTGGTGAGCCTCCAGAGCTTTCTGCCATCCTTCTCAAGGTTCAGAGAGCTTGTTTTCTCTTGCCAGCTTCTCCGTCTTGCCTGTAGCTTCTTTTTGAGAAATTTGGCTTTGGCTTCCTGGAGGCGGATGTTGTTGTTTTGTGACGGGTTGACTTCTGCTTCCCTTCTGGCGTCTGCCAGATCATCATCCAGTTCCTGCAATTCATTGCTCCAGTAGGGCTTATAGTCTCTCCTGGCACCCCTGGGAATGGACTCATGCGCTGCTCTGAGGATGCTCATGTTGAAGTCCTTCGCCACCATGTTGATGTCTCGACCCTCGACTCTGATGTCTTTGGTGAGTTCGCTGGTGCGGTGTCTAAAGAGGAACCAGTTCGCTCTTTTGTAGTTCCACCGTGGGAAGGAAGCTTCAGTGCAGGACTCCATACCCAGGGTCAAAAAGACTGGCTGATGGTCACTTCCACCTAGCTGTTCTCCGACCTCTCTGCTGGTTAGCTGGTGCATGTCTTCCGTGCAGAAGGCTAGGTCAGGAGTTGATGTAGTGTGCCATCTTCTGGAGTAGAATGTAGGGCAGTCAAAGGGACTGTTCAAAAGGATGAGACCTTTGTCGTCCTGCCAGTTCTCCACCTCTTCTCCTCTCCGATCCAGGTGGTCATATCCCCAACTCTGTGAATGACTGTTGAAGTCACCCACCACGATGAAGTTGGAGGCCTTTGCGGGGATCGTGTCAAGGGCGAGGTGTCTATCATTGGGGCAGTAGAAGTTGACAAGATGGAATTCTGATGTCTTCGTCTGGATTCGAATCACCTGATATTCGGAGTCCTCCATGTGCGTTTCTATCAAACAGGCATTGATGTTGTTCCTGATGAGGGTCAGGATTCCTCCTTTGCTTCGGTCTGTTCTGTCGGACCTAAGGCATTGGTAGCCTCTCACTTTGAAGGACTTTTGGGGTGTCAGGTGCGTCTCCTGAATACAGCAGATGTTGATGTTCTTCTCATGCAGGATATGCTCCAACTCTGTCTTCTTGTTCAGGATACTTTCTGCGTTCCAGTGCATGACCTGAAAAGGTCGCTGCTGACTGGGTTTCTTCCTGGTTGTGGTGGTGCCAGTCACTTTCCTCCTGCGTCCCCTGGCGTGACAAGACGGACGGGAGGGACCTCCAGTAGTTGGGGCTGGGTCCCTTCGAGGCATGGGACCCGACGCTGCTCCACCCTGGGGGGTCCTCAATGGGCGAGCGCCATTTCCATCTGTGCTGGTTGATTGTGTCATCATTTGCGTAAGTGCGTGTACCTGTGGTTTGTTAGAATGCGCCGTTCCCCTATCCGCCACCCGGGGACGCGCTGGGTTGGGGGTGGTCGCCCCACTGAAAATCCCACACTGGGTTAAGAAAGATCAGCCTGTCCCAGCGCCATTTAATTAATCGATACAACCTCAACTAGTCTCGGGTAGTTTTGAGGGTCATTTTACAAGTAAGAAATATAGAAGGCCCATGAAATACCGAGACCATAAGTTATGTGAAGTGATGACGTCGATTGCTTGAGGTAAGCTGATGCATGAATTCTTCCGGCTACCTTAGTCAATTCCAAGCATCAACTTTGCTGTCCAGAGACCCGTCCAAAAAAAAAGGAAAAGTGTATGTGAAAGGGAAAAAAAACATTGGCAGAGTGAGAATCTTACTCAAATGAGGCAGAGTGTTGTTTTTGAGATCTGATAAACAAAGGGAAGTAAGCGCTCTGAATGCATACCACATGCAAGATAGCTAGAGTAAGGGAGAGTTATGCTGAACCTTTCTCCTGGCACTATTTACATCCCATACAGGGCCTCAGCAAAGTCTGTTTACAATGTGCGTGTTACGTGCATCTGAGCTTGAAAGTAGTCCGATCCTTTTATGTCATTGTTCTCAGATTCTATTGTAATCTGTGCATGCAAAACAATTTGGTTCACACTGCAAAACTCTGGAGAAACCACGCATCAGCAACACATGACGTATTTTGAAGATAAAAAAAATGCCATTTGTTTTCGAACATTTGACGTCACGTCCAAAGTCGCTCTTCTGGTAAAGGTGTTTGTGTGGCGCCAACTTTCAGATGACTAGCTGTCCTTCAACTCTAGTATCGATAAGTTTACGGTCGACCTGTCGTAAAGTAAAACGAAATGTTCACGTTCTTGGAACGCGTACTAATAAGGAGGTAATCTTGAAGTTTAGCCTGTTAAATTCATAGCTCATAATTCAGAGGCATTTAAGTCTCCAAATTTGTAGAACCTGCACTTGAAATCATAACAAGTCATTTTAGATCCCTTTGAAGTTACCGAATGAACTCCGATGAACTGTACGAATGCGTTTCGTTTACATGCCTCAAAGAAGAAATTTTCCGTATGAGCGGACAAGGGAGACAACTCTTTCGTGTAAATGATGTCCCATGGTTGACAACGTACGCCATTTTCGTCGATTGAACAACCAAATTAATTATTTATGCTTAAGTTTGGAGCTCAATCCGTCAATTAATTTCACGACAAATGTTCTTTGGCTTGCTTACATGGACTTGGTATATAGCTCAGTTGGTAGCGCGCTGGATTTGTATTCAGTTGGCCGCTGTCAGCGCGAGTTCGATCCCAGGTTCGGCGGAAATTTATTTCACAGAGTCAACTTTGTGTGCAGACTCTCTTCGGTGTCCGAACCACCCCCCGTGTATACTACATTGGGTGTGCACGTTAAAGATCCCACGATTGACAAAAGGGTCTTTCCTGGCAAAATTGCTTAGGCACAGTTAATAATTGTCTACCATACCCGTGTGACTTGGAATAAGGCCGTGAAAGGTAAATATGCGCCGACATGGCTGCAATCTACTGGCCGTATAAAATTTCATCTCACACGGCATCACTGCAGAGCGCCTAGAACTGTACCCACGGAATATGCGCGATATAAGCCTCATTGATTGAAGTAAATATAGCTATTCTGATGAACACGTGGAGGAATTCGGGGGCTGAGATTGGATGGTCTCTTCCGATCATCAAAGCATAATGCTGCGGAAGTCGGCCATTTTTCTCAATATCCAAAAGCATATTGTCAATAACATAGACGCATGGTTCCGGTTTCTTCCACGTGTATAAAGTACACGCATACCTCGCCAGGTTTGTTTCTGTGACTTGTCGACAGACGATGCCATTTGCTTTGTGTGTGTTTTTGTTGTTGCTTACTGTACATGACATACATTACGTGTAAAATCCAGTTCTTTAACAGGCAACAAACCTTGCAAATTCCCAGAAGCTGCAATCTGAAGCGACCTATCTCTGATTCTTGCAGACGATCTCTCCAATGTTTAACACAAAATCAGCAAACTCTCCTGTCACATAGAACGTCCATTGTATAGTGCACTGTTGAAATGAAGTTACCGGTCTGAAACATTTAGTCGTTTCTTCTGAAACAATCCTTGTTCTCTTATCATCTACAGATTTACCGCAGTCTTCACCACGCGAATTCCCAACAGAAGTCAGACTTTCGAACATACAATATACGTAGGCAAGCATGATACGTCATGACGTCATATGATTCCTAGCATATTGACGTAATGTTAAACATCCGGTTATCTCGAGTTTTCTCCGTAATACATGTCCGTGGGTTTTTCAATGTTCGGTTATTTCCGTGGCTTCATGCGGAAAGGGAACCGTCGTCTGCAATCAACGACATGGACCATTCTGGTACTTGTTGCTGACAAAAACATGATTTTAACACAGAATTTAATGTCAGAATAGCTATATAAACGCTATATTGTGTTTTCATCGTAGCAATAGGGTCCGATATTTGGACTCGAACAAGTATAATGCGACTCGTCTTCGACTCGTCGGCATTATACTTGTCTCGTCTAAATATCGGGCCCTATTGCTACGCTGAAAACACAATAGCTGTTAATAATGTCACTGGATTCTAACCTATGAATTTAACACGCTAAATTTCAAGATTACCAATAAGGATACAGAAAATAAGTGCTTGTTGTAGGAATTGTCTTTATCGTTCATTCTTTATGGTTCACAAGCGCTTAGAACTGTACCCACGGAATACGCGCTATATAAGCTTCATATTGATTGATTGATTAATACATTCGCTTTCAGCTCTAACAAGCTGAAACAGTCCGCAGACAACAGAAATGAAGCTTTCAAGGTTTTATTTCCTAGGTGCATTTCAGTTGTAAGGGGACGAAATGTAAGAAATATTCTTTTTTCCAGATCTATACATTATGAGAAATATAGGTGGCATGACTTTATTCCAATGTTATTGGACTGAAGATTTTGTTTAGAACCTGTGAAAAATCTCCTTTTCTATGGAGCGCTACTTTTTTTTGGAGCGTTGGTATTTGAAGATTCCTGCGCAGCTTATAATAAAACGTTAAGTGTAGTGTGACGAATTTTGACAACAAGTGCGCATTCTCAGATATGTACACAATGGTTAAGCTCTCAAAATCGCATGCTAAGATAGTTACATACAATGGTTTCCTGAGTTAATTCAAAGCTTTAGTAGACTCTTTGATTGCAATTTATGGTCCTTATATGGTCAAGCGCATCATTAAAGGTGGTATAATTGAAATATATTGAAACCTCTACATTCCCTGCAATCTCTGTTTCAACTCATATAATTATTGTCTGAGGATGTGTTTCGTATGCAATTCCAACAAGTCGCGTAAGGCGAAAATACAATATTTAGTCAAGTAGCTGTCGAACTCACAGTTCTAATGAAACTGAACGCAATGCCAATTTTCAGCAAGAACGTATACTCGTAGCATCGTCAGTCCACCGCTCATGGCAAAGGCAGTGAAATTGACAAGAAGAGCGGGGTAGTAGTTGCGCTAAGAAGGATAGCACGCTTTTCTGTACCTCTCTTTGTTTTAACTTTCTGAGCGTGTTTTTAATCCAAACATATCATATCTATATGCTTTTGGAATCAGGAACCGACAAGGAATAAGATGAAAGTGTTTTTAAATTGATTTCGACAATTTAATTTTGATAATAATTTTTATATATTTAATTTTCAGAGCTTGTTTTTAATCCGAATATAACATATTTATATGTTTTTGGAATCAGCAAATGATGGAGAATAAGATAAACGTAAATTTGGATCGTTTTATAAATTTTTATTTTTTTTTTTACAATTTTCCGATTTTTAATGACCAAAGTCATTAATTAATTTTTAAGCCACCAAGCTGAAATGCAATACCGAAGTCCGGGCTTTGTCGAAGGAAGATTACTTGACCAAAATTTCAACCAATTTGGTTGAAAAATGAGGGCGTGACCGTGCCGCCTCAACCTTTACAAAAAGCCGGATATGACGTCATCAAAGACATTTATTGAAAAAATGAAAACAAGAAGGGCAAAGCCCATACGACTCACATGCTTGACCTTGACCTTTACCTGAAGGTCAAGGTCAAATAACTAAACCTAGCAATGACATCATACACTAAGAACTGCTTTACACATTTTTCCTACCAAAATACATGTGACCAGGTCAAGGTCATCCAAGGTCATGCAACACAAAGCTGTTAATTCAAGACATAGGAAGTACAATGGTGCTTATTGGCTCTTTCTACCATGAGATATGGTCACTTTTAGTGGTTCACTACCTTATTTTGGTCACATTTCATAAGGGTCAAAGTGACCTTGACCATGATCATATGTGACCAAATGTGTCTCATGATGAAAGCATAACATGTGCCCCACATAACTTTTAAGTTTGAAACAGTTATCTTCCATAGTTCAGGGTCAAGGTCACTTCAAAATATGTATACCAGACCTGTTTACCCTAAACCCGAGGCAAGAGTACTTTCCCAAAAAGTTGAGTGTATTTTTCAAAAAGTTGGTGTACTTTGCAAGCAAAGCCATATGTGCACGTCCTAGATACTGGGAAATACTATGGGTTGTCAACTTTGAATGACTGTCACAATATCTCTGAGCAATGGATGACAAAGGGGATGCTTTGATGTCAAAGGGGATGGATTTGACTTACTGTAACAACCAAGTTTGGGTTTCCAAACATTGCTGTGGGTTTTAAACGATTTAATTTTTAGCCAAAATGCCCCCAAAACAGCACCTAAAACTGGGACAAAAATACACCAGTCTGTGTTGCAGCTGTACATAATGGAGAATAAAGCTCTGTGAATTTTATTGTGATGTTTATGGGTCAGCTGAAGGATTATTCTCGACATACAGTTACACACTCAAGAATTACATCTATTTTTCTTCTTCTGGGAGTTTGATCGGCAAAGAAAACACGTAATCGTGGGTTACCGTCGTTTCCGGTTTCAACTTCATCAAAAAATGCGATCTGCTGAACAAAGGAAACCTCAAAGTTATTCAAAGTCATTATTTATTTATTTCAACAACATTTAGGTTTTCAAAACACAGCACTACGGTAGGAAACAAATTTATTTCAGCTTATAATCGCGCTTGAATGTACCCCACCCTTGTTTCGTTTCCATCTGTAACCCACGAAAGCATGGCCACAGCAGACGACAAATCCCGCATTGCCTATCACACACGCGTTGTGAGATCGCGGGAACACCGTCGAAAGTTCCATTCATGACGTTTGACCCGGTCATGTGAATAGACAATGAGAATTTATCCACCCAATCGTATTCGTTTCCGGTTTTTGAGACGTAACTCACGACAGACCACGCTGTATCTTCACTGTTTGAGACCTGTAAAATCTTTTTTGACAATTGTAGCATATATTCATCGACGAATTTTGCGATATTTTGCTGATTAAAGCTTGATCTGGTGCAAAGTTTGAGCAGCACATGTGTTCTCATGATCGGCGCCATTATGAAATTTTCGATTCTTCTGCAACGCACGATCGACAATCGATTAATTCTCTCATTTAGGATTGTCGCTTATGGAAACTTGAAAATTTCAAACTTTCATGTATGCATAGTTATTTATCTATGTAGTCCACATGCAATAATCAAGTTTTAGTTTTTTTTTTGGAAATAAAAGACATTACGAACTATGGTTTCCATGAAACTCACGACAGTATTATCTCTATACACATAAACCCAGTGAGCACAGATCGAAAACTTTTTGCTCACTTAAATCTTTCTATCATGTATTAAAACCCAAAAGGGTGCCCAAAACGCTAGTTGCTACATTTGACCTACAAAAAAAACTTTTGCGCCTGGACATTGCGTGGGTTACGGTTTCCACTTTCTACTTCGATCTAGTTAACTTATGGAAACTTGTAATTTCAAACTTTCATGTTTGCATATTTATTTATCAATGTTGTCCACATGCAAATTGCAATAATCAAGTTTTAGTTCTTTTCTTTGGAAATAAAAGACATTACAAACTATGGTTTCCATGTAACTCACGACAGTATTATCTCTATACACATAAACCCAGTGAGCACAGATCGAAAACTTTTTGCTCACTTAAATCTTTCTATCATGTATTAAAACCCAAAAGGGTGCCCAAAAGGCTAGTTGCTACATTTGACCTACAAGAAAAACTTTTGCACCTGGAAATTGCGTGGGTTACGGTTTCCACTTTCTACTTCGATCTAGTTAACTTATGGAAACTTGTAATTTCAAACTTTCATGTTTGCATATTTATTTATCAATGTTGTCCACATGCCACATGCAATAACTGAGCTAAAGTTCTTTCCTGTGGGATATTGAAGCCTAAAGTGGAAACCATGTAACCCACGACATAGAGCGTACTGCATGTGTCTAATTGTCATTTCTAAAGAAACCCCGATATGAAAGGTCCTCTCTTTGACAGAAAAAGATACAGGCATGTCTTTTGCACTTAAAAAAGAGTATTTCACTCAATTCAGTCCTACTTTTTTTCCTGGTGTCCATGTCCCATAGTTGTGACCCAGTATCTAGGATGTGCACATATGGGCTAGGGAAAATGTATGCGTGGGTGCAAACGTGTTTGTGTAAGAATAGCATGTCTTGTGAACACCTTCAGAATTTAACTCCTTCCAATACAACAGGGATAAAACAATTTTATTTACCTGTCAGTTTATATAAGCATTATAACCAGTGTCTTCCAAACAGAATGATAATGAAAAGATGAAGTTCGTGAAATAACATCTGCGGTTGAAAGTGGCAAGTTCATTTTTACAATCATCTCAGAAAACCTTGCTTCGTCACGGACTACAGCCTTTTCTTCTGGCAGGATTTGCTTTGCGGGAATGAACTTCATAATTCCTTGGCAGCTTTCAGCGGATTTCTTTGCAGCAACCTTGTCCAGGCGTCGTCGTTTTGGAAATGCAGTGTCGTTCGATGTCATATTTCCCAGCATGGGCAACGGAGAAATCTGATTTACAATACTTGCAGTGTGCATGACTTTTTCCCATAGTAGACTCCACAATTCCTGGCTCTTTCTTATATTTCTCCAAGAAAATCTGCTGCTTCTGCTGTTTAGACTTGGTACAGTCATCCGAAACTGACACATTTTACCGCTTCATTTTGCCACGATTGTCCAGACGATCGCACGTGCCAACAACTGAACAAGGGTTCCACAGCTGAAGACTCGCTGTCATGGTTATCTCCCTTCGACCGAAACCGGTATCAGTTGTACCATCCCGTAATCAGCACACCAACACCGGAAAACGTATTCTAGACTTGCTCTTATGCGTATTTTGTGCATGTGTCGCGTATTTGCGTACCGATAATAGTTTGGCGTACAAAATACGCCCAAATCGTACCGGTAAACAGGTCTGGTATACAATCCAACTTTGAAGAGCTCCTGTGACCTTGACCTTGAAGCAAGGTAAACCAAACTGGTATCAAAAGATGGGGCTTACTTTGCCCTATATATCATATATAGGTGAGGTATTGAATCTCAAAAACTTCAGAGAAAATGGGAAAAATGTGAAAAATAGCTGTTTTTTAGGCAACATTTATGGCCCCTGCGACCTTGACCTTGAAGCAAGGTCAAGATGCTATGTATGTTTTTTGGGGCCTTGTCATCATACACCATCTTGCCAAATTTGGTACTGATAGACTGAATAGTGTCCAAGAAATATCCAACGTTAAAGTTTTCCGGACGGACGGACGACTCGGGTGAGTACATAGACTCACTTTTGCTTCGCATGTGAGTCAAAAACGTTCGGGGATTTCATACCCAGGAACTCTCATGTCAAATTTCATAAAGATCGGTCCAGTAGTTTAGTCTGAATCGCTCTACACACACACACACACACAGACACACACACACAGTGACACACGCACATACACCGCAACCCTCGTTTCGATTCCCCCTCGATGTTAAAATATTTAGTCAAAACTTGACTAAATATAAAAATGAAATACAAAAAGCTAAGAATCTTGAGGGATAAGACTGGGTAAGTGTGATTACCAATCCGTGCCAAACCACGTACTTTTGAGTCAATCCCCAAATTGAAAATAGATTTTCGAAAGAGCACACATTCACATTCATATCTCACGCCAATGTACACCAATTATAAAGTAACTAGCTGAACAAATTTGGAATTATTACCAATTGACTGGGTGTCATTTTTGGGGGTCACGTACCCTATAAGACCCTAATTAAGCATACGTATGATAAATCAAGTGTTTTGCCCCCTAGTTTATTTGTTTGTTTTTAGGTGTCTTGTGGTTGCTTTTTCAAATTGAACTAGTGCATGCATGTCCTTACCTGTTCCACATCCGGATTCTGCAACAAGCACGGAATGTAGGTGGCTCCAACCAACGCTGTTGTTGCCGATTTCAGTTGAAGAAACGTCTTCCCACTTAAACTGGTACGACTTTTGAAATATCTTTTTATCACACTTTTCTGGTCCGTCACAATCTTGGTAAGCAGCTCATGACTGAAGTCTGTTCTCTTCAAACAACATGGCAGCACAGTGAAGTCTAGGTGGCAGAAATCCAGCAAACTCCAATTCAGTAAACGGGAAAAATCTTTGGTGTAGGTTTCAACTTTGGTTCGATCATCATCATGACCGAACAAGGAAAGCACAAAAGGAGTAAAGTTTTTGCCGATGAAAAAGATCTGAAGGAAGTCTTGAAAATGAGACGCACATGTCACGGGCACATTCAGGTCGTGAGCCAAGCTCTCTGATATCCAGGCGCACCAGGGTGACCCCTCAGCAAACTGTCCTAAGATCTCCAGTTCTTTTTCCACACAAAGTTGGTTCTTGGAAAGTTGATTCTGGTTTTCTGAAAATATGCATTATTTAAAGAAGTTACTTGAAATTGTTTTACCCACCTGAATAATCAGGTGCGTCTTAGTAAAGAGCAGTGTTAGGCCGTGCATACCAACAAATCTCAATGTTGAGGTTTTCTTGGATGTTTTTGAATCTAGACTAATCGTCATAAAAAAAAATTACACATGCGTTTGAGGGCAGATCTTTCTGATGAGGCCGTTTATCGTAAAACCAATTATACGACTGGAAAGGCCGTTTATTCCCCTAAATTATTCAGAAAACAGATTGAGTTTACATGACGTAGTGTCGATACAGTGGAACCTACAACACAGACACCCCCCCAAAATCAAATTCGCAAAATCAAGGTTCCCGCGTTAAAATTGACAACAAATTAGAACTGCTAAAACGAACCATGTTTAGCATGTCATTGGACAGAACAATCACATCTGCTATTAAACAGTATTGACTCACCTGAGTAATCAGGGGAGTCTTAGTAATGCAATATAGAACAGACTGAACATTGATGTTTTCTCAAATTAGAGTTTAAAAATGTCACACACTGGTACTTTTTAAATGTTTAAATACGAAAATAGTTGTTTGTACCTTCGTCAGATTACAAGGTCTAAATGGGGTCATGTTTGGGGTCAAGAAATAGGTTGCAAGGCGGTCGGGTCTATCGTTTTGTTAAACTTACACATTGTTCCAACTACCTGATCTTAGATAACTGATAGGAAAACGTTACACGTTCAGTGACGCATTACTTTCAATTTGACACTATTCAGAGAAGATCGTTTTTTCTAAATCTTTTTCTATGTGTTTTATTTGTAAAAATGAAAAGATCGGGTATTTGGAACAATTTGCAAGTATATATTGTGTTCTAAGCGAGCTAGACCAGTACGCCCTGTAGCCTAACACGGGAATTTACCATTTTCTCAAATGATTTTAAATCACACACTCCTCAGAGATGACCCAAGTTAGAATGAGCCTCGTCCAATTTCAATGTCACAGAGTGGTAATGGTCGATTCAAAAATGGAAAATTGATGTTTTCTCAATAGTCTTTAAAGGCCAGTAAGAAGTAAAATTATCAATTTCTTGACCGTTCATAGAGTAAGTGCAACGAATGACATTTTTATTCGTGTTATACGTTATACGGTGAGGCCGTTTACAAGACAGTCACTTCTAAGATGTTACGGAACCTTCAGACATACAATTAACCTTAAGCCATCTTGTCTGTATATTGACTGAAGAAAATTTGATTTGTTAGTCGTTATTTAAGCAAAGAAAACAAAGTCATAATACAGTCGAACCCACTTAATAAGAACATTGCTCATAAAAAAAACATCTCTAACAAAAAAGTACTTTCTTTTTTCACTGCCAAATACCTTTTTTCTTTCACTTAAAAATCTCAGAATAAGATAAACTCCGTTACAAGAAAGCATCGGTGATAACAAAAGAAGGTGTGTTTTGTATCACCCTTGTGTGTGTTGTTATAGGGAGGGGAGGTGGATGTCGGTGGAGAGGGGTTGCTTCGCTGGCTGCTTCAAGTTCAGGAAGTTTACAGAGTTTAGGAAAAGCTCCTACACATGGAATCTACACAAGCATTTTTGTTTTAAACCTAGTATTGTTTGCTACAACGTGCTTGAACATGAACATGCATTAATTGGAGAATAAAATCCTGTATTTGTTTTGTGTAGTAACAATGCGGTTTGTGTTATAAAAAAATAGGTTATTTTTCACCCAATTACTTGCTCATATTTAGGCCACATTTTTCAGAACTTGGTCACATAAGGAGAGAATGTTGTTAGTTGGCTTTCTCGATAAAAAGTTAACTTAAATGGGAGCTGTTAAGTCATCCTCACTGTTGCAGTTATTACAAAAGATTTTGTTGTTGACTTGGGAAAATTAACCGCAATTACGTTCCGCACACGAGTGCCTCTGCACAAGGGTCAGCTGCACAACAATTTGTCAAAAGGGCCTTAAATAAAACAAAAGGTTACCAATAGTCGGGATCTGACACTGTCATAGTACTTTTCGATGCTGAACCTAGGAAACACCTGTCTTGTAAACATTTTCCTCGAATAGCAACTTTATAGAACCGCTCTGTCCATTTAAGTGTTGGGCTTAAAGATATAATACTTTAAAAGTTAAAGACATTATACCTTGATGGATGACGAACGCGAAACTTGAAATACAACTTTTTATCAGGCATGTGCATATGTGTACCAAATTTAATTGCATTTGCTCAACTTTTTCATATGATGACCAATAACTTTCTTTACAACCGTGTTGTATACTCAAGCAAATTGGGTTACCTTGTGTTTTGCCCAAATATGGCGATCACAGGTCACCTAGAAGATGTTTCTGACGCTTATAATACAGCAAAATAGATGTACAAACTGCAGACAAATCGCCATCTCTCTTCAGTTTTTTTTTTTGGGGGGGGTTTCAGGTTTTTATTTTAGAGAAGAAAAGGCGTTGCCTTAGACATTGATCTCTCTCTCTCTGTCTCTGTCTCTGTCTCTCTCTCTACTTCTCACTCCGTCTCTCGATAACACATGAAAATACACATATTAAGTCTCACGCACACACAGAGCCCAACCACACAAAATTACAAATAACCATTTATTATTACATGCACAATCACGCGCTTGTCTACGGGCATATCAAGCAATGCTTTTAATAATAAAATTACATAGTTTTCCTTGGATACGAGAAAGAATTTGCCTAAATATTTCTTATATTTGGAGTCTCCCGATGACAAAAACAGGATATAAGTGATATTGCCTTTTTGAAATTCTTTCCCTTGTAAGAATAATAAGGACTTAAACAGAAGAAGATAATAACCCCCAAAACGAAAAGGCCTGAACAAAATTCAGTATTTCCAGTTTCCCAAATGAATCTATTTTTTCCTACTGACCCTTGACATTTTTTTAACTTTAAAAAAACATGATTTCACAGATTTTACAAGGGACGCTACTCTTCTATGACATCCAGGGATCACAGCTGGCACGAGTTACAACCAATAAAAGCCACATGCGCCTGGATTCACATGATTTACTCTTGAAACAGAATTAAGTACCGACCTTCCAACCTTTTTCCCAATTCTCATCGGAAACAAACATTTTTATTTGTAGGCTTTAATTGGATATTCCCCATACATGGGGTTTTTTCAAGCACCAATACTACCGAGTGACATCTCCTATGTCTTTTAAAGTATATATTCAAAATAAGGTAGAACGTATTGGAAGTCTAGTATTCACCGGTGTTTCCTAGATAGTCATTATTTCCCTACACCCCTTGTCGAATAGAGTTGTACTGCTCTTACCCGCTGTGAACAATCTGGGCTTCCTCTGACGTTCACTTTTGAATTACAATGTTTACACGAGGAAGAGGTGTGTTAACTGACACTTACCAGCATTTAGTGCGGGAATGTCCGTTGCTTCGGCTTCTTTCTCTTCGAATATTTCATGTTTGAAGAAGGGAGATGATCCAACCAAATCTTCTCTTTTAACCAAAGCTGGAATTTTTTCTGAAAGACAATCACAAAAATGACCGAGTGAAACGACACTGTTTGATAATATAAATTACGAATCTCAGTAATTTCGTGTTATTTTTAACTGTCAACATATAAACTATCTTCGAATATCCTTGCCCCAATAAACATAGAACATGTTATTATCTCAAATGAGAAATTAATGCGTGGTGTATGCATATATCACAACATCGAACAACATACAACAATAGTAACAACATAAGACAATACATTTAGTGTGCACGCACAATACTTTTTATGATCATCTGAACACATATCCTTTCATAATAGTTAATGTGGGGTCCTGATTTGGCCTATTATGGTCCGCTGGACCCGAAAAGCAACAGCTAACTAACTACCTAAATAGTTAATGTCAGTACATTCTCTCTCTCTCTCTCTCTCTCTCTCTCTCTCTCTCTCTCTCTCTCTCTCTCTCTCTCTCTCTCTCTCTCCCTCTCTCTCTCTCCAGCACTTTGCTTTCCTCTGTACCAAATTTGGAGAACAGATATGTGACGCAATAAATCTATTGTGTCGTCGTGTTTGTTCTTTATTTGGCTTTCAAAGTTTCTTTCGCATTTTTAGCAACTTGAAGGGTGGGGAGACTTTTACCTTCATAGCCATCAGAGGTGTCTTTTTCCTGAATAAAGATGCTTTTTAGGCTTGATGAAGGCAAACTCTCAGCCATCGTCTGCTCCAGTGTAAACCTGGCTGACCTCGCATTGCCAAGCTGAAAATGTACATGTATCAGTATTAACACTGTTTCATTCAAAGAAAAGTCGACAGACCATTTTCATAGAATAACCAAATAAGAGTTATCACTGAGTCTCAAAACGAAAGACAAAATACGCAACCCGAAGTTCAAACTGGCAGGAAAAACACACGAAGAATGCTGCATAATGAACGCTCAGTTGCTTTTATTAATGAGTACTTATTGCAAACACTTAAAGCAGACCTGTGCACACTCAAAACGCTCATCAGTAGTAAACAAACCAAATTTCAGTAGTTTTTAAAAATGTTTCAGTTGTAAGCTGTAACAACAGTTCAAACGTCAAAGGTCTCCTTTTCTGGATTTTACGATCTCCAGGTTGTCGTGAGAATAACTGGACTTCCAGCACTGTTGTGCCGTTTTCTTCTTCTTTGGTGACAGAGCTGGTGTCTCCTCTTCACTATCTGAATCTCGCACTCTTTTTTTTCTTTTCCATGTTTCACTTCAATCACAAGTTGCCACGCAGACGCTGGACGAACTAAGAACAAAGACTCAATGCGGAGAACACGCGCGCTTCCGGTAAATCGGAAAACGTCTTTTCAGCGCAACGGCCAACTAATTGGTCAAAACATCTTTAAACAGAAAAAAAGTTGTTTTTTTTTTGGCGTAAAACATCGGAATTTCGGAATTTTAATTAAAAATCCGTAGCACCGTATTCTGCATATAAAAATCGGAGAAATTACGGAGAAACCGTAGATGTGCACAGCTCTGTTAAAGGTATAGTTGTAGGAACCGTCCGTGAATCTAAAATTTTTATTTAAATTTAGGTTTAATTAATATACTTACCCGAATCACATACTAGCATTGACGCAGTCGATAAGCTAAGGTGTCTGAAACGCTATCCCGTCTATAGTCTAAGGGAAGCAACCCAAGCCAAAAAAGTAGCAGGATTGCCACCCGGGATTACCTCCCGTAGTGTGCATTACGTCACGAATACCGTACCGCGTACACCCCAAATACAATCATTCGACTTCTAGAATACATAGAAACTAAAAGCGGGGTAGGTGGGAGGGAATTACCTTTGTGATTCGGGTAAGTATATTAATTAAACCTAAATTTAAATAAAAATTTTAGATTAAATTACATATTCTTACTCCGAATCACATACTAGCAGATAACTCCAACAAGGTGGTGGGTAAGATCAGAAAAGTTCAAACTCACTCTTAAGTTCTGAAGAGACATAAAACCAGCTGCCGCCAAGGAAGGAATGGACCGAGACCCATCCTGACAGGAGGCAGCAATGTCTCCCTTAAGAACCTAAAAAAGGGTAAAATCCGAGCGCCAGAACACTGTGCGCAGGACCTCATCCAAACTCCTTAACTGAAAGGCCAAGGAGCAAGGCAGAGGGAAGGAAAATTCCTTGCCAAAACACTGGCCACCGCCAAAGGTCAGGAAAGGATTCCGTGAGAAAGAAAGCTCTAACTCACTCTAAAAACCCTTGCCAGGAACTGGCCCACTGCCAAACGACAGAAAAAACGGGCCGAGAACCATCCTGAATGACAGTCGTGATATCTCTCAGGCAAGAAATGCAAAAGACAACATCAGAGAGCCAGTAAGCTGTGCCCAGCACTTCTTCCAATCTCCTGAACCGAAAAACAGTCCAGAAAAGGACCCAAGCCTTGCAAAACCCGAGCCGAGTAGAGGGGAAGACAAGCTGCCCCCCCCCCCCCCCCCTCTTGGAAGGAAATGCTAATGGCCTGGAAAATCCGTGCTTAAGGTTGTCCGCTCAGCCCTGAAAAGGACCTACCCTCGCGGAGACCAAAAGACAAACATGCCAAAGTAAGAAACTTTGGGATGGAGTGAGGCCCAAAAGGCCTCAGAGATAAACAGTCAGCTTCCGAAGCGTGACCCATCTCCGAAAAAGGTAAAGAGAGGGACCACTGGGTACTGAGTACCAGAGTCCAACCCAATGAGCAAATCTCCAAGGGAGACGGTCACCGGTCGTCCTACACCAGTCCCTGCGAAAGCAGAGAGAGGAAAAATGAGGAAGAAGCGACCTCTGGTAGTGCGTGAGCACCGGAAAAGAGGAAACCTCAGTGGCCAAGCCTGATGTGACCGGTGACCACAAACAAGATGACAAAAGCCAAAGTGTTCGCAGAGCAGACTGCTTGTAGGAAATGAATGTAATCCAAAACCCAAAACAGAAAAAAAAAAACAAAAAAAAACCAAGGCTGGAAGGAATAAACGGAAAACCGTGAAGCCAACCAGCCAAAGATTCCTGAGACAAGAGTTCTCAGGGGAAAAAACGTAATAGTCATAGGTGCGAGTGACCAAAAAAGGGTGGCCCTGACCGGAAAACCAGCCCAGCAGAAATCGTCCCGCCTCACCTCATGCTAGCATGAGGGAGAAGAGGAAGAGACGAAATCCGAAGTCACAAGCACCAAAAATGCCAAAATCGCAAAACGACAGGCAGGAGACTATATCACGGGCTAAGGCTGAGCCTTGATGCCCGTAGGCCGGCCCTAGACCTCTGCCAAAAGGAGAGGAGTAGCCGAAGAAACCTGAGAAAGGTGACAAGCCACAAGAATGACTCCTCAAACATGCATTGCCAAGACAATGCTCCCTCAGGAAAATCTGGATGTTACTTCCGAGGCCAACTCAAGTGAACCTAGAGTTTGGACGAAACACCAGAACGCCTCTAATCGCTAGAGAAAGACAGAGTCAGACTCGGCGAAAGACAAACCAGGACCAAGTCCAGAAGCTTGTGGCAAAGAAGAGAAAACGGGGAAGCCCAAAGACGGAAACCCCACTCACACGGAAATCGACCTGTCTCAGCCCCCGTATGCTGGGAAAAGGAAAGAAAGTCGAAGTCCGAAGCCACAAGCATAAGGAAAGCGACAACCACCACCGCCAACGGATGAAATGGTTGTTGCGCCAGCCAAAAAACCCGGAAGCCCTAAGGCCAGCTGTTGTTCCAAAACCCAGCGTACCTATGACGGCTGTGAAAGAAACAATCTCTCCGGTTAAACCTGAGCTGAGGACTTAGGCCGCTTGGGCTGAGTCCGCCTAGGTATAGCCTGCTTAGGCGCGGCCTTCCTTTGCTGCTTCAGATTCGAAGCTCAAAAGAAGAGAACTGCTGTTCTCTGTTGGTCTCAATCTCCTGCTGTGTGGCATGAGAGGCCAGGTTGCAGAAGAGAGACCGTCCACCAAGTGGAGAGGAGTGCGGACACGTCCTCCGCGTCCTGCTCTTTACTAAGCGTAAAGGGCGCCAAGGAATCTGTCAGAGCGCGTGAACGCGCCCACAGAAGAGTCTCGGGGATGAAACTGAGTTTCAAAAGCTGCCGACCCACTTCTCCAGAGGATAGGAGAGTCTGCTCATAGAGCGGCAGAACCGAATCCTTCCTCAACGGCTTCGTAAGAAACGCAAGGAGTTCCGGCGTGACCGGTAACGGCGCACGCGGAAGGGCAAAGGATGACAGAAGGTCCCAAGACGACCTTGGCCAAGGCAACTTCCTCTGAGCCGCTAAGGGCACGAAGGAGGAAGCCTGCGCAGGAGCGGCAAGGTATTCAGATGCCAGCTCTGGAGCTGAACCATGAGGGACCAGCAACGTAGCTGAGCCCGTAGGCAACCCGCTGCCTGAAGGAGGGGTTTGGCGAAGAGGCGAGAACGTTGAAAAGCTACTGAAGGTGATTCCTCAAACCGGAAGTAGCTGTTTCCTCTTTTGCCAACCGGAAATCCACCATCGCCTACGGACCGAACACCAAAGGCGTGGCCGAAGACGAAGCTCCTTCCGGAAAATAGCGAGACGTGACTTCCGTGGCAGCTTCGAGCGCAACTCTGAAGCTGGCCGGAGCCCCCGAGAGCGTCTGCTCATCGTCAACGGACCTGGAGTCCGAAGCGACAACCCAAGGGGATGGATCAAATCCAAAGGAACCCAACAAGTGACGCTGAGAGGGGAGGCCTGAAGCCCGCCCTGTTGGCAATCAATGGCACTCATATCCTGACTGAGAGGAAGCTGAGCGGCATCGAAAACCGAAGGCAGTGGTCGAGAGGAGCTAGCGGACACCACCGCAGTGTGTGGATGCTGCTGTCCCAACAAAGGCACGAAGCCTGTATGCCCATAGGGCAAGCCCTGTCCAAAAATCGCCGGCGACCAAACGGAAGCAGCGGGAACTGAACCGGAAAATCCGGGAAAAGCCGGAAGTGCAGAGTCAACAGCAGCGCTAATCAAAGCTGGTGCTGAGCCACCTGCGAGCTGAAGCTCGGAACCCAAAGGTAGGCCGTAGGCCAGAACCGGAAGTGACAGTAACCTGTGCACTACCCGCTTGACCTACACTTACTGCCAAGGCCGGAAGCGCAGCTGCCGGAAACAGCTGCTGAGCCAAGGGCAAAGCTCAAACCGGAAAGGGCCATGGGCTGCCCACACGCCGATGAACTAACATTTCCCGCCGGAGCCGGGAGAGAAGCCGCCGCGGACGACTGCTTACGTATAGCGCAGCTCAAGTCGGATGGAATCATTGACTGTCTGCTTTCCAACGAGGCACTACTTCCGTGAACCGGAAGCGCCGCTGTCACGTACGACTGCCGACGAAAGGCAAGGCTCAAACCGGACGTGACAGTAGCCTGTGCACTAACCAGTGAACCTACACTTCCGGCCGGAACCGGAAGAACAGCTGTCGCGGGCGACTGCTGCCGTAGGGCAAGGCTCGAACCGGACGTGACAGTAGCCTGTGCACTAACCAGTGAACCTACACTTCCGGCCGGAACCGGAAGAACAGCTGTCGCGGGCGACTGCTGCCGTAGGGCAAGGCTCGAACCGGACGTGACAGTAGTCTGTGCACTAGCCGGTGAACCTCTTACTTCCGGCCGGAGCCGGAAGCAGCTGTCGCGGACGACTGCTGACGTAAGTCGAAGCTCGAACCGGACGTGACAGTAGCCTGTGCACTAGCCAGTGAACCTCTTACTTCCGGCTGGAGCCGGAAGCAGCTGTCGCGGACGACTGCTGACGTAAGTCGAAGCTCGAACCGGACGTGACAGTAGCCTGTGCACTAGCCAGTGAACCTCTTACTTCCGGCCGGAGCCGGAAGCAGCTGTCGCGGACGACTGCTGACGTAAGTCGAAGCTCGAACCGGACGTGACAGTAGCCTGTGCACTAGCCGGTGAACCTCTTACTTCCGGCCGGAGCTGGAAGCAGCTGTCGCGGACGACTGCTGACGTAAGTCGAAGCTCGAACCGGACGTGACAGCAGCCTGTGCACCTCTTACTTTCGGCCGAAACTGGAAGCAGCTGTCGCGGACGACTGCTGACGTAAAGCGCAGCTCGAACCGGAGGGGACCATGGTCTGTCCGCAACCAGTGAACCACTACTTCCGGGAACCGGAAGTGCAGCTGCCGAAGACGGCTGCTGCGAGCACATACCTTGTACTGGCCGCGTCCCCGAAGGGACACGCTCAGTTGCACTCCCGCAAGCGGAAGCCACCGAGGCCGGCCACGAAGGGAAGCTTGTCCCAGCGAGTGGAATCCAGAGACAACACGAGCGCCAGTAGACTGGGCCGACGCTCCGGAAACGCAAGTGAGCGACAAGGACCCGGGTAAAAAACGTCCGGAATCCGAAACTGCCGTCGTCACCCTCGAAGCCACCAAGCAAGGGACGCCCGCCCCCAGAAGTACGGATCTCTGCAAGCAAAGAAGCAATAAGACTAGCCACCGCTAGGCTCTGGTGTCAACAAAGGGGGAGTTGTGCGGCCGAAACTGACGTCTGAGAGACAGACGGAGTCTCTTCCGGCGCCGAAAAAGGCACAAAAAAGACCGAATTAGTCTTAGGATCAGAAACATGTACCATGGGGCTATTGGCATAAGACGAGGAAGCCCCCCCCCCCCCCCCCCCTGTCTTTTCTCACTAAACGCCCTGCCGGCGACGTGAGAAAGTAATCTACTGAAAAGTAACAAGTCTCGAGGACGTAAGCTTCAGCAGAACCGGAACTAGCACTAGCAAACAAGCCACAAAAGTAGCTACAAAAACATGCTACTGGCAAAATGTTCAAAGTCCGAGCACGGACCCAAACATACCAGTCTAACCGGAAGTGCAGCTGCCGAAAACGGAAGCTGACAAGAGGTAAACAAAGACTACTGAAAATTTAACTAAGTCCGGAACGGACCTAAAAATCAGCAGAATAATCAACTAGCAAAATAATAGAAGCTAAATAACAGCCTACCAAGGTAGTTTACATTCCTAGAAAGGACGTAAACATCTCGATAGCACAACATGCTAGGATAAAGGACGACTACCAAAAGGCGGCCGCCGAAAACAACTACTGTAGAATTCTAAGTCCAGAACGGATGAAGAATCCTAGTAGAAAATAAACTTAGCACTAGCGCAGTAGCCGCTAAAGCAGCTAAAACTAACAGCCTACCAAGATAGTAAAGCGACCGGGCACGGACGAAAAACTACTCAGTAGAAACACAGCGTGCTAGCGAAAAATGGCTCCAACTGGAGGCCAACAAAACAACTACTGTAAAATCGAAGTCCAGAGCGGACAAGAAATTCAGCAGAAAAAAAAAAAAAAAAAATATATACTAGCAAGAAAAAGATACCTACAAGGCATCTAAAACTAACTTCCTACCGAGTAAGCTCACCGTCCGAGCACGGACGAAAACCAACTCAGTAGAAACACCACGTGCTAGCAAAAAATGGCCACCAAAATGGCGACCAAAGCAACTAGAAACCGCTGAAGAAACTTCTGAGTCCAGAGGACGTAAGCAATTTCCAGCAGAATCAAATACAATGTCAAAATAAAATAAGGAACAATCTCACCAACTGGAAACAGCTAGGAGAAGACGGGAGGCCGAGGCCGGTGGGTGTCAGGCTGACAAAACGAAACGGCCTCGGAGCATAGCGCAAAAAACGACCTTATCTCTCTGGCTGAAAGGAGTCGAATGATTGTATTTGGGGTGTACGCGGTATTCGTGACGTAATGCACACTACGGGAGGTAATCCCGGGTGGCAATCCTGCTACTTTTTTGGCTTGGGTTGCTTCCCTTAGACTATAGACGGGATAGCGTTTCAGACACCTTAGCTTATCGACTGCGTCAATGCTAGTATGTGATTCGGGGTAAGAATATGTAATTTAATTGACGTCTAGCAGCTTTTGTCGTATCACACATGTCCACCATCAAAGTTTTTCTTACAAAAAGGAAGAGTGCGTGCCGCCAATCTGGAAGCCACATTTTCATCCGCCATTTTGAAAATAGGACTCCCAGTACATTGACAAAAAAATTAAAATCATCGTTTCCGCCATATTTCAATTGAAAATGAAACAGAAATCTGGTCAGACAAAATTTGCGGAACAAAATGAAAACATGAAAAAAACTTTCCTTAACACGTTGTGTATGCTTTTCTGTTTCATCTGTATTTTATTGATGTGACACCCCTTTGCGAATCTGAATACTCCCTTGCTGGCGTGCATTCTCGCCTCTTTACACATCGATCGATCGTGGATCAACTAACTGTCGCCATTGTGGAACAAGAAGGGCAAAGCCCATACGACTCACATGCTTGACCTTGACATGACCTTGACCTTCAGGGTCAAGGTCAAATAACTAAACCTAGCAATGACATCATACGCTAAGAACTGCTTTACACATTTTTCCTACCAAAATACATGTGACCTTGACCCAAGGTCAAGGTCATCCAAGGTCATGCAACACAAAGCTGTTAATTCAAGACATAGGAAGTACAATGGTGCTTATTGGCTCTTTCTACCATGAGATATGGTCACTTTTAGTGGTTCACTACCTTATTTTGGTCACATTTCATAAGGGTCAAAGTGACCTTGACCTTGATCATATGTGACCAAATGTGTCTCATGATGAAAGCATAACATGTGCCCCACATAATTTTTAAGTTTGAAACAGTTATCTTCCATAGTTCAGGGTCAAGGTCACTTCAAAATATGTATACAATCCAACTTTGAAGAGCTCCTGTGACCTTGACCTTGAAGCAAGGTAAACCAAACTGGTATCAAAAGATGGCAGGGGTGAGTTTTGGCGCTCGCCCGCTCGCCCGCGGCGACTTCAAATCGCGTCGGGCGAGTTCGAAATTCCTCTGAAATCGCCCGCCGGGCGAGTTCAAATTTTGCTGAAGTACAAAGTCGTTAGGCAACGTAGTCAATCGGAACGGCCGGCGAACAAATATCTCTGCGGGCGATCTCAAAATCTGTCACTTCTCTACTGCCCACTCATCCCCCCCTCTTCCCCCACTTTGAGGACTCAGGACTACCATCAATCAATGTCAGACACATTGGCTAGACAGCTACCCCCCTCGGCCTCACTTGACCGTGTCATCACCCCTCCAGTGCAACGAGCCGCTGGCGATTGCATCAGCAGTCAAAATAGTTAAACCCCCCCCTCCGTCCCCCCTCTTTGCGCTATTCACTTCACCCCCTCTCTGATCTTATCCTGCGCTCACCAATCCTTCAGAGACTTTCACATGTTGTAAAACAGTTTCCTCTCAGATAAAAACTCAGTCATTGACCCCGAGTAAGAAGGTCAGTGTCCCGACAGGCAGCTGTGTTCAGATTGCAAGTAACGGTCATTGACCCAGGTCTCAAGGCCAACCAGCTTTTACAATGCATCTGCCTTTGATCTGACCGCCCATCCAGAGCAAACATATTCTCCCTAGCCCTCTGTATTTTTCCTTTGATGTGCCTGCTATGTACCACTGATCCAGTTTCTGGGAAATGTATATAATTATGTCATTGACTGCAGGGATACTCATTGAGACCGTTTTCCCAAGTATGTTAACACCAGCTTTGCTGACCAACTTAGTACAAGTAGTGACAGTACTACTGCTGTCAATTATTTCCCTTCAACTAAGGAAGTAAAAAAACCCACCCAGATCCACTATATGTGATAAAGAAGAAAAGACAGACCTTCAACAATAGGACAAGGGATGCAACTCTGCTGAATCAAAAGCATAAAGATCACCTGTGAACAATTCTAGGATCAGGAAATCTGAACATCTGTTTGTTTTCATTAGGAAATAGAAATGAAATGTAATGCTTTTGATTATTTATGACTTAAGCTGTGGTAAATTTGGCTGGTATGCAACTTTTACAGTAATATTAATAACACAGACATAAAGAAAAAGAAACAAAACAAGAAAGCAACTTAGAAAAATGTTTTGTTTGTAGTCAGTTTTTTATACTTGGTTTTATACAACAAAAAACATAATTTAAATTTTAAAAAAATGCTGATTTACTCTTTTGTAGTGTGTGTTTATGTGCCTATTTTGGTAAGTAAAGTTCCATAGTAAATTACTTTGTAAATTGTGTGGTAGGGGTACATAAAGGGGGTAACTTTTAGTGAGGTTTAGTGTGTGATTGTGTGACAGGGTGTGAATGTGGTTTTGATTTCTTGTTTCTTTGTGGCGGCTTTTATTTTAAATTCTTTATTAAAACAAGGTTAATTATCATTATATTAAAACATAGCATTTTTGTCATCAAGTTTTCTGTGTGTTTGTGGTAGTTATTAGTGGTGCAAATCCACATGTATGCATTATAAGTATGAATGTACGTCTTTTGTGTATGTGGTTAGCAAGCGACGAGCCGCCGGGGCGGTTGTAAGAAATCCCGGCCGGTTGGGATTTGGGGGGGCCGGTTCAATTTTTGACTTGCCGGCCCCCCTGGCCGGTAGCAAAAAAAGTTAAGGTACACCCCTGAGATGGGGCTTACTTTGCCCTATATATCATATATAGGTGAGGTATTGAATCTCAAAAACTTCAGAGAAAATGTGAAAAATAGCTGTTTTTTAGGCAACATTTATGGCCCCTGCGACCTTGACCTTGAAGCAAGGTCAAGATGCTATGTATGTTTTTTGGGGCCTTGTCATCATACACCATCTTGCCAAATTTGGTACTGATAGACTGAATAGTGTCCAAGAAATATCCAACGTTAAAGTTTTCCGGACGGACGGACGGACGTCCGGACGGACGACTCGGGTGAGTACATAGACTCACTTTTGCTTCGCATGTGAGTCAAAAAACCAGCATCATGCAATGTTGAAAGTCGTGCTACTGGTTAAACGGTTTCGATAATAAGACTTCAGACCAAGAAGAAATCATTTAAAAACTTCAAATAAATTAATCACAAATTACAGAAAAGCCAAAACCAAGACGTTGTTTACCTTATAACAGGTGAAAAGATTAACAAAGAAGTTAAAGTTCTGTAAAGGCATTTTTAGCTGTAATAAATATCAAACAACACCGACATGCTAAAAACACTGTGTAAGTCTAGAAATCAACATCAACACAAGTAGGAGCAACTTCAGTATATGAAAAGGAAGTCACAACAAGGAAGAACCAAACCTATAGGCGACATCAAGTACGGAGCAAGATAATTCAAAGTAGGTAGACCCTATCAGCAGTGTGCGAGTATTCATGTCAATTATTTACACTTACCTTATGAAATGCAGTCGATTATTCAGACCCAGAGGTCTGGGTTATTATGGTTATGCGGAGGCATTTGCCTGTGTGAATGGTGACATTCCGGAACTAATTTTCGGCAAACTTAGTTGTTTGCAGCAATGTATTTCAATTTTTTGGTCATTCTTTCTTGAAACTGTTACAGCATGATGCAAAATTACACTATAATAGGTTATATAATACACCAAAAAAACTATCTCAGATCTCACACGCTAAAAATATGACAAAAAAACAGTTAACGACATCAATCGCTTCCGGTGGTGCACCCTTGGCAAAAGCAGTGAAGGTGTAAGGGAAGTAACTCGCTTCAACGCCATGCGATAGGGCACACAACGGTTCTTTCCCTTCGTTTATGAATACAATTCTGACAACCACGTGCTTTCTACGGTCATTCCTTTAAAGGATTTGTATTATGCTAAACAAGCATTCCTATTTTCATAATAATCAGATGAAGCAATATACAAACTATTCCGATTTATACTCATCGTACTATTCGTCAGTACACAGTAGACATGAAACTACCAGATGAGCACTGTTATTATTTCCTGCCCATGTAAATTCAGGATAAAGACAAAAAGGTAGCAAAGCTAAATCACTGATTGTGACTGGAAATTACAGCCAGATTTTTTATTTTATTTTTTTCCAATCGCTTCTCATGATATTCCGTAAACGATTTCACATTGATGCCAGTGACCAGAAGATACGTGCATTTTTTGTTGAGGCCAGTTTGGACATGTATCACATGTCACAGTTATGTTGCTAAGGCCAAAAAAAAAAAATTGTCTGTTTCTGGTAACATGGCTAAAAAAAATAGGGTCGGTAGGTAGGGATTATTTTTTTTTTTTATTATTATTTTTTTTTTTACCCCAAATGTAGACCAATAAAACTAACTTTAAAAATCGCGCAAAGAGACTGGATTCACTATAATATGGCCAGGTCATCGGGGGTTGTTGTTTCCCTTGATCAGGGGGTTGCAAGAGTGATTTCCCTTTACCACCGACCACTTCCGGTTAGTACTCTCCACTTTCCACACAACGACTGAGACTGAGAGAGAAAGAGAGACTAAGAAGATGACGAGTAATCAAGATTTTAGGTCATGGAAAGTGCCAGAACTGAAGACATTTTTGAAGGAGAGGGGAATAAATGTGTCTGGGAGGAAAGAAGACCTTATTGCAAGAGCTAAAGGCTGTGAAGCCTTGGAAATCAACGTAGTGAGGGACACTGAAAATGAAAATGAAAACTCGCGTGTCCTGCTTCGGCAATACGAACAGTTGATCACCCCAGATGGATATAAAATGCCGGATCCAAGTAAACTCGACAACTGGGAAAACATCTTTGAATGTCCTGATGTCACAGAGCGACAATTATGTGAATATTTGGTTCTCAGCCGTCATCGAACTGAGGACAAAAGGCAAATGCGGTTGAAATGGGTAAGTTGGATTCGGCTTACTTACTTAGTTACTACTCTACTTAGTTAGTAGTTAAACTGAAAGCACAAGTTTCATTTTCACATCGTTAAACTATAGATACTAATTTATATATTCTGCAAGCTATAAAGAGCCCATTGAAGAGCAGTTACAGTCATGATGTGTCATTTAAAACATAAACAGCTATCATTAAAATGTAAATGAAATATTGAACCTGAAAGACTGTCTCAGTTGAAGTCAACAATGGATTTTGAACAATCTGTTCTGGCCACAGTTTCCTGTTTTGTGCTGTCTTTTGAATCACTTTGACTTTGTATTATTTGGTGATGTCAATGTCACAACTGTAAGGTTACCTATAATTTTGTTTGAAAACTGAGATAAAGGACACACGGTTAACAATGTGTTAAAACTCAACACTAATCATTGAGTGATCGACGCATTTAGTCATTATGAGTAATCTTTAAAATATCAGAGTAAAGATTGTTTTCCCTATTTCTACAGTGAATACATTTGTTACAATGCTTCCATACTTTGTGTTAACAGGTGCAACCAGGCAGTTAAAAGCCTCAGCTTTGTTCAAGGAAGGCCATGTCTTCTCTCCCCATCATCACCCCATTGCGGAGGACTGCAGCCACTGCTTTGTCTCAGCTAGAGTGATGCCGTCTCTGCCCGGGAAGGACCAGAGGACTACGCCTGACCACTTCACGTGGATCTCAATCAGCAAATCGGATGGTGTAATTCATTCTGCAGATTGCTCTTGTACTGCTGGGTAAGTGAAAAAAAACCTTTGGGTTTAACTTTTTTTTCTAGAATCTCAAACAGAATGAGGCAGAGCAATGTTGAGATATCAAATAACCAAAGGGAAGTAATCGCTCTTTATGCATATGACATGTGTAATAGAGTAAGCGAGAGTTGTACAGAACCTTTTCTCCTGGCACCTGAGAGAATAACAAGCATTGAAATGAATAAGCGACTTTCATCCTCATTGAATATTACGCATGTCGTATGTACATAAAGAGCGATTACTTCGGGCTTCCCTTCGGTTATTTGATGTTTTTTTCTTCTGTTTGTAAGGTTCTAAAACTTACAATTTCTTTAGAGGAGAATGACTATCTTTTTTTTTATAATTGTGTTTTGAGTAACTTTACAATATATATAAGAAAGGGAAAATGTTGAGTTTTAGTCTGCTTATGACTGATTTAATCCCCCCAAAAAACACAATCTCCTGTGATAAAATATTCCATACATGGCAAAAATCACATTTTCAAAGTAATGTATTCTTGTGCAATTAAAGATCCAGATTCTTATTTTGTGTACAGTTTGCTTTTTTCGGCTTCAAATCTAATTTGCAAATACAAAGAATACTTGACAAAAGTGGAAAACATTATGAACATCAATGTTCACCGAGTGATCATGCATACATGTATGTACATTTTAATAAAGATTTTCAAATTTCTCATTCTAAAGTAAATATCAACAGTATAAAATGAAACTTTCATAATGAATACTGTTTTTGTTTTGTTTTTTCAGTGAAGGTGGCTCATGCAACCATATTGCAGCTGTCCTCTACATGCTGGCAGACCTGACAGAGAGGCGTCAACAGGGGCTGCTGTCATGTACGTCCCAGACCTGCAGCTGGTTGCAGCCCAGACAGCGGAACCTCAGCCCCAAGGTCATGGAGAGACCCCTACGGCCAGCTAAGACCTGCAGCAACGCTTCTGGCAAAGTTGTGGTCAACTTTTCAAGACTGAGGAATAGACTTGTTAAGTCGGCACCTGCTTGTGGGTATCTTTCGGTCACTGCAGACCCTAGTGTGCAGCCCAAAGACAAAGAAGTCAGGTATGCACTTCCTGACCCTTCTTTTATCTACAGAGACAATGTAGATTTATCCTCTGAGTCGTGCGTGTCTCAATTTGAAATGTATAGACAGTCGCTTGTGCTGACAGAAGAAGAAAAAGTCGAGATAGAAAGGGGGACAAGGGGGCAGGCCACAACTTTTCTGTGCCCGATGCGCTTGCCACTGCGCTACGAAGGCCGGTGATCGTCATTTTCTTGCCTTAAATTGCCAATGTAATATCAATAGGCTCCAAGCCAGCTAGGCCTACCGTGCACCCCCCTCAGGATCCAGCTTCATTAGGCTAGAGATATTCATTGGGGTCTACTGAACACGTTTTAACAAGTTCGCCACGAAAAAACTCATTCCCACTACTACTTATGCCCCTTTGTTTAAGGGTACCCCCTCGAACGCTAAATTTATCTGTGCAATCACAACAATGCACAGCTGCAATGAATGAACAGAGAACCACTTTTTTGAAATCAAAACAGTTACGTTGATCATTAATCTTGTACAAAATACCTATTACAGTGTTCAATGTTTGATAGGTTGGCTGTAGTGATGCTTGATAGTCGCGAACCGTCATTTTCACAGTGCGCAAAGCTTGTCAACTTTGATGAGTAAAAGGTTTCAACAAATTTGGGTTTTCTGTTTCATTTTTTAGAAACTACAATGCCTTTGGATAATTTCAAGCCCCATTTGGAATTCCTGAGAGGATTTGTTGCGACACCAGATGAGATATTTCTCCCCTACCCCCTAAACGTGATATTTTAGGAAAATGTCAAAAAACATTTTTTATCAAATATTCATTATAACTTCTCACTGTTTTCCAATCAAAGGACAAAAGTAATCACATTGGCGACTAAAATAGTTCATTTGTTTATCTTTTAAAAGAACTACAACATTATTATTAGTGCAGGGGCAGATGGCTATCACTGGGAGGCAATGGTGTGATTTTGTTGTGTGGACAATGAAGGAGATGACTGTCGAAAGAATTGTTTTTGACAAGGAAATGTGGGAATCTTAAATTTCCAAGCTGAGGGCTTTCTTTTTGAAGGGAGTTGTACCCGAGATTTTTTCCAGACGAGTGCAGAGGAAATTACGTCTGTACCAATGATGGCAGGGCAGTCTTGTGTGTGTGCCAATTTAATTCACCTGGTTGTGTGTAAATGTTTATCTCTTGAGGAATAGGCTAAACAGAAAAATTGCCATCATTTAGGCAACAATCTGATGTGTGTGTGTGTGCGTGCAATAGGCGCTTTCAGTTCAAATTATGATGCACTCACTTGTAGTGTAACTGTTTTTATTTTTGTATAAAGACGTTTGCTTTTTGTTTGTTATTCTGGTGATTTAGTGTCAGTATTTATAGTCTGCCATTTTTGCAAACCTTGGTAAGATCTTAGTCCATTTATTGTCTAAGCTCTCTATCATTTGTTTGTGCTTGTTTGACAAATTTGATTTTGGATAAGGCCAAAAAAAAAAAGGTCTGTTTACGGTAACATAGGCCAAAAAAATAGGGTCGGTAGGTCGGGATTTTTTTTTCTTTTTTTTTCTCCAAAAAACCATATTTTTACGTTATTTTGCCAAAAAAACAAGATTTTTTTTTTTTTCCCAAATGCCCCAAAAAAGTCTAGGGTCGCGCGAAAAAACTAGGGTCGGTCGGGTTACCGTAAACAGACCTATTTTTTTTTGGCTTAACAGTTTGCAATTGCAAGAGTTAAAATAATGAAATGCCAAATCAAAGGGGAAAACTAATAATTATGCCATTCTGACGAGTGTTATTTTTGAAGTTGATGTACATTTTGTAACTGATTGAGCATAGACATTCACTCTGCTGCTTCAAGTGAATTATTAATCTGAATATATTTAGGCTCAGAACTGAATGTATTGGTGCTTATTTCTGATTATAGCAAGAATGACTTGATTGTGAAATATGTGATGTGTTTACTGAAAATCTCCACTCAGACACCTCATTCACCAACTCAACATTCATCCAAAATTAACACATGAGATCTATTTTCAGTTAACAAATACATATGTGTGTCTTTATTTGAATATTGTCGCATTTGTGAAATGCAAAATATATATACAGCAAAACCGGTTGTACAAGAGCCTGACACCAAAATCAAACTATTTTCAATGTGCTCAAGGTCACTAATTATGCAAAAGAAAATGATCATATGAAAGATTGCAGTTGACCTAAAAAAAAAAGATTGACTCATCTGGATTACGCAGACACAGATTTGGAACACGTCTTTGGGCGTTGATAAAACATACACTTTCTCAAAGCATTATCCTGCCTACTTGTGCTTGCAGTGTCACACCCTTGAAGTTCAGCAATACACAAAGTTTCATTTCACAGAATGCTTTCAATAGAAGATCAGCTGTCACTGAGTGTCAGATTCTTTTCCAGATTTATACACACGGGTTCAAAGTTTGTCCGCTGTATCTTCACAGAATGTACACTTGTACACACAGATCTATACAAAGTTTGTCAGTACCCTAGGGCCAGAATTCAACAACAAATAAACTTGCATTTCACAGAATGCTTTGATTTTTATCAACAGATCAGAATATTTGCCACACTTGTACACACAGATACAACGTTTTGTCAGCTGCTCTTGGGTCAAAGATCAACAACAAATAAACTTCTTCTATTTCACAGAATGCGTTCAATTTCATCATCAGACCAGCTATTTTTTATGACGAGGGTTTAGAGGAGGATACAGCATTGTCAGTGCATTGCAGACTTTCCAAATCTTATTAGGTTCCTTTGTGCACGGCAAAACCGTTGAGAGAATTCGGAATTTCTTTACTCGGGCCATATACCTCTCAACATGAATTCTCATTGACGCTACTCTTCTGGTTTTAATAATCTGTTCAGCACTCATCTTCTTCTTTTTGTTTTTCTTTGGTGGGATAATCAAATCAATCTGTCTCTCTGTGGTGTATTTTGAGATTTCAAATCCCTTGTCAGCCATGATTGCATCACCTTTTTCTAACATATCCAATAAACCTGAACGCAAAGTAATCTGTCGGTCGCTAGCACTACCTAACCAGAGGTCGGAAACAAATGATAGAACACCATGGGGAGTTATTCCTATCAAAGCCTTCCAGGTCATGGTGGATTTGTAATGACTGTATGTGAGTGTTTGTGATATGAGTGATGAAGGCCTGTGTGTGAAAAGTTCTGTACAATCAATCACGATCCTTGTTCTCGGAAATAATGTCTTAAAATCGTTAGGCATTGTGGAATCAACCTGCTGCCTGGTTGGCCATACAATAAGGGGAAGGAGGTTAGTGTGTAAAAAGACAATCCATCTGTTAAAGATCTGTTTGGCAGTTGTTTTCGAAACTCGAAATCTGTCAGCTAGGTCCCCAAGAAGGAGTCCTAAACGCAGCCTCATCAACACCAACAGAAACTCGTCAACATAGCGGAGTTGACTCCGCTCACCCACCTCCCTCCTCAAATGGTCTCTGTCACTGGACAGTTCATCAAACACAGCCTTGAATGTCTCCCCGTTTGGTATCCCAGTGTAGAAGTTCACCTGGTCCTTGTTGCTGCTGATGGCCTCGAACACTAGGGCTGGCAAAACACACTGTGTAGCACTGTTCACGTGATCAATGTTTGTCTGTACGGCCTTGTCTGATGTCCTATATTCAGTTGGGTTGCTCACTGTGTTCATCCCTGCTTCCTTGGTACTAGCTCTTGCAACACTAGTCTGGGTGCAGATGCTGGCAGTACAGCGGTCCTCTAGATCCAACTGGCACACATTCGTTGCAACTGCAGCGCTGGTTGGTAGCTGGGCTGAAGTGAGTGGGCCGGTGTAGTCATGAAGGAGGATGGAGGACACGGCAGTCGAGGCATCAGGGATGAAATGGGGACTGGGAGTCTGGACGTCTACCTGAAAATAAGATTCAAACCAATCTGTACATGCATTGATTCTGCAGATTTAATTAAACATTAAATTTATGGCAAGACTTTACAGCCCACAATTTTATTAACCACTTGATGCTAATACTAAATAGATTTAAATACAGTTCTTATTAGTCAATGTTTACTCCTCAGAATGTTGAAAGGGAAATAATATATCTTCTCTCTATTTATACTTTTCATCTGGTTGGTCAAGTCCCAAATGCTATATGTGGGCAATGTTTTACCCAGTTAACTTTGATTATGAAATTATGCCACATGCCTGTCGCAGTATTGAGTAGGTCTTCATAATCGTATTGACAGGATTAAAAAAATTAAAAAGAACGAGCTTGCTTACCTCTCTGACTGGGCAATCAGTCGTGTCAGCACCCTCTACCTCTTCAGCTTGCGGAGCACTTGTTGTGTCCTGCACAAAAGCAAAGACAATTTAAAATGAATTCATCAAAAATACAACAACAAAAAAATACAAAAAAAACTCTATTCTGTGATTTTATGTTAGAAAGATCATGTAAGAAAACTGTATTAAATAATAAACACAAAGTACAAGGCATCTGTACAGGCTTATAACAAGAAGAGCAAATGCTCAGACGACTCTTATTTGCCTTTTCTTTTCTTTGATGACACTCTGTGACCTTGAAAAAAGATTAAGGTCATTCCTATTTTGCACAATTGTAAAGATCAATACAGGGCATATTCCTGCCAAGTTTCAAAGATTTTGGTTCCATAGCTTTTGAGAAAAGCCCAATGTTAAAGTTTCAGAGGTGGGTGGAAAACCGAGTTATTGCCCTTGTTTTTCACTGACATACAGGCGTCATTACATGGACTCTTTATGATTCTCATAAGAGTCAATAATATGTTCATGACCAGTTGCTTATCTTTTTCTCTTTACAGAAGCCGGTGCCTTTTGCTGTGATATATTTTCATCCATCTTAACATCCTTTAGGTCCCTGCCTAAATACAGCTTGAAACAAGTGAAGGTCAATTACAAAAGGAAAGGAGTGCAAAGCCAATAATCTTTTACTAGTCCTTTTAACAACTCAACAGTTTAACAGTAAAACTCAATCTTCGTAAAACTGTGCAACCAAATGATTACAAATTTATAGCCATTTTTTTAATCCATGCCAAGCTCACTGATGTGGGTATCCACATCACAAAATAAATGTAAAAACGCTGCATGTAGTATCCCAACATTTGTTAATTTTTCTTATGTCTAAAATAATTTTTAAAAAAGAAGAAGAAAAAAATGTTTACATGTCCAACCTGTGTTTTTCTGCGTCGGTTGTTCAATCCTGAACTGGATCCGTGCAGAAAAGTATCTTGGTCAGCTTCACAAATCTGAAAAAATAGAGTAGACAGTTCTGTAATACTAATAGACTGCCATACAATTTAATCCATGGCACATATTGATGATAACATAATTAACCTTTTACATATAATGATTAATTTTAGGCTCATACCATAATTACAGTGCCATGACTCCGCCAACCGCATTGGCTAATGAGCCATGTAAAATTTAACAAAAGAGCCAGTACTTTATCTTTTTATTATTTTTTTAATCAGGATTTAAGGCTAGTAATTTTCACACAACTCAATTATCTAAAGATGTTCAAGAAACTCGAAACAATGGAAAGTGTGCAGCTTGCTTGACTGTAAAGCCTAAATCTTCATTGCTAGTACTTAACTCGGTAGGTAAGTGGTGCGAGAGAGAAAGCAAGTGAACAATGTGCATGCAAGAGACATGGAGAAAGACTGATTTTCACCTGTACTTACCACAGAGGTCATGAAATTCCTTGAAGGAAACAGTGAAGGTATCGTCGCCGATTTCGTAGGCCCTCTGCGTCCAACAAAGTGTTCATTACACAGTCTGTGATATGGGCTGAAGACAAAATCCTTTCTGACGAGGGAGACTCTCTTCTTCCACACACTTTCTGTCTTCGAATCGGCCGGAAAACGATGAAGGGAAATTTTTCGGCCATCGACAAGTTTTCCTCGATAGTTTTTGCAAATGCAACAGTACTGTGCACCGTGTGCTCCTCGTATTTTCGGATTTGAAAATAAACCCCCGTTATCCCACATTTTCCCCATTTCATCGTATGGAATAAAAGAACCTGGGTAATATAACTTGTGTTGTCTGCTTTAGAATTTGAGTTCAGTACGAGAGAGGAAAGTAGATTGGCACACGGTTACAGATAATTTTGTAGTGATTAAAAAAAAAGGATACGTTTGAGATTGTTGGCAGGGGTGAGCAAAAGTGTGACCGACTCAGCGCAGAGATGATCAAAGACATTGCTTCGTAGTCTATCAGTGTAACATTTGTTTACAGTTTCACTTGCCAATAACTTGCTGCTGATGATATCTGAATCATGTTGCTGATGATATCTGAATCATGTTCAATTAACATTAACAATGTATAATTATGCCAATTATGTTTTTCACTAATGCACCAAAACTCCATTTTCTAGACTTCCTTTTGCAATCCAAGCAGTTGCTATTTTCCTAACTCAGACATTTCTCGATCAATCCAAACTATTTTTAAGCTGTGTAACATAACACATTTTCTTTCCCATTTTTGGCTCACGTAAGTGTAGCCTATGCGATCGTAACTTTGTCTGTCTGTGCGTGCGTGCGTGCGTCTGTGCGTGTGTATATCTGTGGTAGAAACTCTAACATTTGAAGACGTCACATTACATTGACGTCACATTATGACGTAAGAGGGTTAGACGTCACGCGAAGGAAGTACTGAAAGTCTCGGTCATTATTATTTTGAGCGCGCCGAGACTAGTTGGCAGTCGTGTCCTTGTAAGTAGCGCTACATGCAGACAGACAGATCTAGATCTAGTGTCTCGCTTTCTTGCACAGTTTCACCTATGCTCTTTCTGTGTGTGTGTGTGTGTGTGTGCGTCAGTGTGTGTGTGTGTGTGTGTGTGTGTGTGTGTGTGTGTGTGTGTGTGACGGAGTGATTGAGTTTGTGTTACTGTTTGTCGATTTCTTACGTGAGCCTTGATGGCTTCGCCTCTTGTTTATTTTTCTATCTCGTCATTTGTTGTTGACAAATAAATATAATTATTTCATAACTCAAACATTTCTCGGTCAATCCAAACTATTTTTAAGCTGTGAGTGTGACAAAAAACAATGTACATATCGTCGTCGACATGGCAAAATTGAGCTAATGTCAAGTGAAATGTTGTTTACCTTTACTGTACCAATTGACACTAACGCAATTTTCCCATGTTGACGACAATATTTTATTTAAAATTGATTTCAGGATTTTGTTAACATAACACATTTTCTTTCCCATTTTTAATTTTTCTATCTCGTCATTTGTTGTTGACAAATAAATATAATTCTTTTCATAACTCAAACAATTCTCGATCAAACCAAACTATTTTTAAGCTGTGGGTGTGACATAAAACAATCTACATATCGACGTCGGCATGAAAAATTGCGCTAATGTCCAATGAAACGTTTAGTTTTACTGTACCAATTGACACTCGCGCAATTTTTCCATGTTGACGGCAATATCTTACTTAAAATTGATTTCAGGATTTTGTTAACATAAACATTTTCTTTCCCGTTTTGAATTTTTTATCTCCTGATTTGTTGTTGACAAATAAATGTAATTACAATACTACCATCATTGCACTTGCCAATATCTTGTTACTGGTGCTATTATCACAATGGTGTTCAATTAACGATGTTACATTTGTTTAACAATCAGTATTACATTTATTGTTTAAATTTACTTTGTTTCACATTTTGTAGTTTTCTATCCCATGATTCGTTGTTGACAAATACATGTCATTCCATTAATCCTATCCATGTGTTGCATTGTTGTGCAAGATGACTGAGTGTGTGCATAATATATATGTCACACACAAACACCCTGCCATGACTGTTTTTTTTGAAGAAACCACTTTGACCATTCACCTAAAAATTACATGAAGGAACGTCTGGGAACCTGCTGATTTGAATCAGCAAATTTTCTTGTTTACACTTACCTTATGAAATGCACCTCACATCGGCTTCCCGATTCACATTATGTTCTTTCTCAGGAATGCTTGATACGCACTCCCATTTACACATACGTAATACACTTTGCGCATGCGCAGCAACGCAGATCGGATATGGAAGTCACTGAGTCGATCAATTTTAAAGTCTTAGGTATGACCCGGCCGGGGTTCGAACCCACGACCTCCCGATCACGGGGCGGACGCCTTACCACTAGGCCAACCGTGCCGGTCGCTTGTCTGGTCCAAAATATCAAACTGATGCTACTGAAGTTTTGAGAAGTTGATGTCAGTTGTCACATTGAGCACTTCAGCAGCTGCTATTCTGCTTGAATGAAACAGAGAGCACCGTCTCGGTCATAGGCCACTAGGCAGGGGAAATGAAACAAGTCACCTAAGGTGAAATCACTACATTTAGTGAAGCTGTCAAACTCGCAAAATGAAAGTAAACGCACTGCATTATTTTTAACCAAGACCGTCAGTCCCCTTTCTTTCTTTATTTGGTGTTTAACGTCGTTTTCAACCACGAAGGTTATATCGCGACGGGGAAAGGGGGGAGATGGGATAGAGCCACTTGTCAATTGTTTCTTGTTCACAAAAGCACTAATCAAAAATTTGCTCCAGGGGCTTGCAACGTAGTACAATATATTACCTTACTGGGAGAATGCAAGTTTCCAGTACAAAGGACTTAACATTTCTTACATACTGCTTGACTAAAATCTTTACAAAAATTGACTATATTCTATACAAGAAACACTTAACAAGGGTAAAAGGAGAAACAGAATCCGTTAGTCGCCTCTTACGGACTATGCTGGGGAGCATCGGGTAAATTCTTCCCCCTAACCCGCGGGGGGTGTCAGTCCCCTGCTTGGGGAAAAGGCAGTAAAATTGACGAGTATAGTGCAGTAGTGGTTGCGCTACACCAGATAGCACGCTTTTCTGTACCTCTATTCTTTATCACTTTCTGGGCTTGTTTTTAATCCTGGTTTGTTTGGTGTTACCATAGGATAAGGGGGGGTTGGGTGGGGTGGGGTGGGGTATCTCTGCAGAGTCTCTGGACATCTTCAACAAGCCCAGGATCTCCACCCTAATCCCCCCCCCCCAACCCCTTCTACATCCTCCCTCTCCTTCCCATTCACTTCAAAGTAGGGCTTATCCAACTTGACTAGAAGTCTGAAATTAAGTGTGGTGGCCCCCCCACCCTACTCCATCTTTCCACCTTCCTTACTCTCTCTTCCCATCAGCCATGTAATATCAATTAGGCATTTTTCTTTCTTACTATTCTGATTTTAAGTTCAGACTCTCTTCTTTCCTTACTCTCATATATATGTAGATACATATATCCCTCCTACATCCACTTCCCACCCCTATGTCTTCTCTTCTTCCCTAGGCCAAGTGTCACAGTGGGGGTCGCACAACCTGAAACATTTGCAGGTCCACGCTTGGCTCTCTACGTATCTACTTTCTTTTATTTTGTGAGCACTTGGGGGAGGGGGGGAGTGGGACAGAGTCCTCATAATCATATTTACCCATTGGACTTAGCATCGAGAACAGACTTACTCTGGCCGAAAGCAAACAAGGAACAGTTATACTAATCGGCAGAATTTTCAACCTGTTGGAACTTTTTGAAGGGGCTGATAAACTTATGAAAGAAGGACAAGAAGATAGGCAATAATCATAGGGAAAGAATATCCCCAAAATCATGGCCTATGGGAGTGTCCAAGCCACCGACCAGCATTGATCCCCACTCGGGCATATCGCCAGTTGATACTGACAGTGAACGGAATGACCCGTTAGTAGAGATCGAGTTGTTCTGCTGATGCGGCTTACACTTATCTTATAATCATGACTTTTAACTGTATTACTATTAGTGATTATGCTGATTTTAGTTCGTATTTTTGCCGCCCTCCGTTTTTCTGCCTTTTTGTGCATTTCAATTTTTTTGCATCTCTCTCTTTTCATTAATTTTTTTGAATTTTTTATACATGTTTTTTTTATATTTTGAAGATAATTGTATGAGTTTCAGACAATTAGGGCGTTTATACACATGTGATTGTGATATTATGGGGAGATTTTCAAATCAACGCTCATTGCTTACACCGACTTTCGTAGCTTAGCAAAAATACGGGCCTGGAAAGGTCTGCCTGATAGGTATACTGTGAGAGGGTGGTGCAAGCACCATCAGTCTTTCTTTTCTTTATTTGGTGTTTAACGTCGTTTTCAACCACGAAGGTTATATCGCGACGAGGGAAAGGGGGGAGATGGGATAGGGGGAGGGGGGAGATGGGATAGAGCCACTTGTTAAGTGTTTCTTGTTCACAAAAGCACTAATCAAAAAATTGCTCCAGGGGCTTGCAACGTAGTACAATATATTACCTTACTGTGAGAATGCAAGTTTCCAGTACAAAGGACTAAACATTTCTTACATACTGCTTGACTAAAATCTTTATAAACATTGACTATATTCTATACAAGAACCACTTAACAAGGGTAAAAAGTAAAGAATTTTATGGGTGAGAAAAGGAAAGTAAAAGGACTTTGGGGAGGCAGAAATAGAGAAGAAACAAGAACAAGATCCTAATTAGGCTCACGGCATCGAGAGTGATGCGACCTTCTCTCAGAAGTTAGTAGAGAAGGCTCCCCCATCCACCACCCGGGGGACGCGCCTCTACGCCAATTAGGGGGCGCGAGGAGCACCATCAGTAAATTCTTTCAAAGGCTGACTTGATACACCTGAGGGGGGAGATCTAAACTTGGCAAAAAAAAATTTTCAACAAATTTCAAACCCAAATTAAACCATTAATACCCGTGTCATTTTATAGACACTTTATATGCCAGAAAAGGACGTTCACTTAACCTTCAGGATCACCATTTGGATTCAATATTTCTTTCACAGGGATCACGTGACCGCCGCTCAAGTAAGGGTACCCTCAAAATCGACCAGACAAAAACGGAAGTGCCAAATGAAAAATCGACAAAAAATCACAATAGGCAAAACTTTGCAACTTTGACATGTATACGAGAAGAAAGTCAAACCAATTATCTACCCTGAACAGATTGTTTTGTTTTGCTACCTTGCGTATTTTGCGTGCTATGCTATTCCTACTGATGCAGGTGTCGATCGCAAGAGCGGTCAAAAACGGAACGTTTTACTTCAATTTTTATGGGTATCATGTCAAAAAGCGCTACATTTTAGCAATGACTAATTGACTTGGTGGATTGCTTTGAAACTTTCAGAATATGTTACCAACATACTAGAGATACTTTTAGAAAGTTTGGATCGTTACGGTTATTTATCCAGATGTGACGCAATGTTTCGGAAAATGTTGTTAAACTTGTCATAGGATTGTTCACTTGTGTCCAAAAAATTCATGACTTTGCATATCTACAGATAAATGATTGATACAGATTCTGTCTAAGTTTCATTTGCGTGTAGCTGCTGGCGTTAATTTGCTAGTCATGCAAACACATGAGGAAAAAATGGAACGTTCACGCTGTTTCGCGCTTACAGCTGTTATCGCTGCGTGCCTCTTAAAACATGCTACGGTCACGCTTGGCTGGGCATCGCTGTGGCACCAGAATCATCACTTAAATATGTAGCGTGTTTACTGGTCCAGCAAATTTGCGTCAGTGCTTACACGCACATAAAACTTTAGCAGTGTGTGTATCAATCATTTTTCTAAAGACATGCAAAGTCATACATTTTTTGGACCCATGGAAACAATCCTATGGCGAGATTAAAAACTTCATAACATTTTAACAAACATCTGTAACAATCCATCATTTCGCTCGAAGTATCTCTAGTATGTTGGTAAAATATTCTGAAAGTGTCAAAGCAATCCACCAAATCATTGCTAAAGTGCAGACTTTTTTGTCATGATACCCCTAAAAAATGAGTGGGGAGGGGAGGGGGGGGGGGGGAACAGACAGGGAATGGGTTTCGACAGGTGGTGCCTATGAGCTCGCACCTTGGAGCCAGGCCTCGACGATGGTTCTGAAGGCCTGGGGGGGGGGGGGGGGGGGGAGTCTGCGCTGACAGCATCTTGGGGGATGTTATTCCAGAGGCGGATCACAGACTGAAAGAACGACGTTCTGTGCGGGACTGTGGGACCTGGAGTCTGGTGGTGTGCCCCCTGGTGTTGATCTTGGGACCGGTGTCAGTGTGCCTTCCCTTGGGACTGCCTCGACCAGTCCACTCATGATTTTGTACATCATGGTTGCCTTGGTCGCGGTGCGCCGTTGTATGAGGGGGGCCAGCTTGAGCCTGGAGACGAGTTCCGTTGCACTACTGGTGGGTTTGAAGTCGTGCAGGATCCTCCTTGCGGAACGACGCTGCGTCATCTCCAGGCTGTCGGACAGGCCCTTCTGACGTGGGTCCCAGACTGGTGAAGCATACACCAAGACCGATCCCACCAGTCCCTTGTAACAAGTGGTCTGAACAGGATGGGGGCAGCCCCTGAGGTTTCGGTAAACAAAGGCACTGGTTTTGTTTGCCTTAGCTGAGGTTACCTGGATGTGCACAAAGTCGACACCCCCCCCCCCCCCTCCCGAAGTGGCACAGTGGTAAGACGTCGGCCTCCTAATCGGGACAGTGATGGCGCTAGTATTTTTCAAACCGGTACGCAAACTTTTATGATGCAAAAAGTCAAGAAAAAACCTGTACGCTGGTCATTGGAACCAGTAAGAGTCCAACTCGGAGTACTGGTTTTGTTGTTTTACCAGCACAAAAAACCTGGTAGTTCCAAAAATCAACCGGTAGGTCATACCGGCAGCCAATTTTGTTCCGGTATTTTCCGGTTAACGCCAATACTGTCGTGAGGTCGTGAGTTCGAATCCCGGTCGCTGCCGCCTGGTGGGTTAAGAGTGGATATTTTTTCGATCTCCCAGGTCAACTTATGTGCAGACCTGCTAGTGACTTAACCCCCTTCGTGTGTACACGCAAGCACAAGACCAAGTGCGCACGGAAAAGATCCTGTAATCCGTGTCAGAGTTCGGTGGGTTATAGAAACACGAAAATACCTAGCATGCCTCCCCCGAAATCGGCGTATGCTGCCTGAATGGCGAGGTAAAAACGGTCATACACGTACAAATCAACTCGTGCTAAAACCATGAGTGAACGTGGGAGTCTAAGCCCATGAACGACGAAGAAGAAGAAGACCCCCCCCCCCCCCCCAGACCCACCACAACCCCCCGCCCCCTCTGATATATCCCCCCCCTCCCCTCACTCAATCGCCCATGCTTGCTAATGCTTGAAGTTGAACTTTAGTGCATTGATTAAATTCACTCATAGCTCAGAATTCACTGCATTTACACTTGGTGACTTAGAGCCTCCAATTTTGCAGAACCTGCCCAATGTGAGCTTAACAAGTCATTTTCGAAATCTTTGAAGTTACGGAATGAACAGAATAAACTGTAAAGATACTTAAAAAAAAATAAAAAAAACCTATCAACTATCAAGCATGGTTTTCGCATCAACAAACAAAAAGCAGCGGCCATCTTTGATGCACATTTTCAAGGACGACGAGTCTTTTTCCTCGATTACTAATGACCAAATTATTTATGTATGCTTAATCACGAAGCACAATTAGTCAATCATTCCACGAAAAATAGAATAATCTAAACTCTAAATGATCGAATGACATTTCTTACCATTCTGATTCGATTCAATTTTCCTTCCAGCGGCACATGGAACAGAGATCTGTAGCAACCACACAGACCGGAAGCTGCTGAAAGGGACTACATGATTGGTTCAAATTCAGTGCCCTGTCTCCACTTCCTTCCTATTTTATCCTTGGCACAAAGGGTCAAAATCCAAAAAATAAGCCCTTAAAAAAAATATGCCCATATTTTTGAAAATATGCCCATATTTTTGAAAATAAGCCCTTATTTCTATAAATAAGGCCTTATTTTAGAAATAAGGCCTTAAATATTTACAGCCATAAGGAAATAAGGGCATAATGAAATAAGGCCTTATTTCTGTTAAGGCCTTACTGAAATAAGGCCTTATTTCTGTTATGACCTTAAAAAAATAAGCCCTTAAAAAAATATGCCCATAAAAAAATAAGCCCTTAAAAAAATATGCCCATATTTTTCTGCTACTGCGCATCCGGACATTCGAAAGCGCGCACAAACTCGCCTCTCGTTCAAAACATCCGTCATAACATCGAGCGGATACAGCATGGCTTCACGCATTCGAAAGCGCGCACAAACTCGCCAAAACCCCAATTCTCTCGCAATTTGCAATTTCAGCACAAATTCTTCTCAAAAATTCATCACGATCTCTGAACCCCCCATTCGCCATGTTTCTTATGAGATCTCTGCGTATGAGCGGCGCAGCCGAATTCTATTCAGCGTCATGATTGGTCAAAAAAATAAGGCCTTATTCTTTTATGCCCTTATTTGTTTATGCCCATATTTTTTTATGCCCTTATTTTTTGATGCCCTTATTTTTATTAAGGCCTTACAGGAATAAGGCCTTATTTCTCGTAAGGCCTTATTTTCAAATAAGGGCTTATTTTTTTATGCCCATATTTTTTTAAGGGCTTAAAGATTTAAGGCCTTAATAATGGAAAATAAGGCCTTATTTTAGAAATAAGGGCTTATTTTCAAAAATATGGGCATATTTTCAAAAATAAGGCCTTATTTTATTAAGGGCTTATTTTTTGGATTTTTGACCCTTTGTGCCAAGGATACTATTTTGTAAGTGTGAGTTTAGAGGGAGCGTATACTCTATTGAGACTTCCTGTTTGCTGATGACTGTGCCCTCAACGCTGTCTCAGAAGCTGATATGCAATGCAGCGTTGACATGTTCTCCAGCGCTTGCTCAAACTTTGGTCTGACGATCAGCACTAAGAAGACTGAAGTCCTCCATCAGCCAGCGCCTGGAAAACCTTATGTCGAGCCTGACATCACAGTCAATGGCCAGAGACTCAACACGGTGAACCGCTTCACGTATCTGGGCAGCACACTGTCGCAAAATGTCACCATCGACGACGAAGTGAACGTCAGAATAGCGAGAGCCAGCTCCACCTTTGGCAGACTGTACCCAAATGTCTGGAACAGAAGAGGCATCACCACCCAGACCAAGCTGAAAGTGTACAGGGCAGTTGTCGTGTTTTTCCTTTCGCCACTCTCAGTCGCAAAGGAGACACAACGAGTAGTGTAGGTTCTGTAGATTTATTAACAGCTGGAACAACGGTGACAATATCTCTCAGCACAGTGTAAGAAAGAACAAGTGCAAGACTGGTAAAGAACAACAATACGTGTGCGCAGCCCTACTTATATAGTTAATGGACATACGAGAATATTCGGGAAACATCGACACTAATCTGGTTAGATCTACACAGTTCCATCTGTCCGATGAGCGTATACGCTTACGTCATGAGTGACTGCGCACTACATCAAAGTAAGTTCCATAATGTTCTTTATCCTTCCATTCGATTCCAGTGGTATCTAGCGATCTCCACAACACCTCCCCACCTAAACTGATGCTACTCCTCAAGCATCAACAGCAAAGTCTCTCTGTGGGTTTGCGTGTTCTCTTTGACCGTCTTGGATTGTCTGGTCCATACTCTGGAACGGATGGAGTACCTTTGGGTTTGGTCTGTCTCCGAGTTTGTGGCACAGTTTCCAAGATCTCCATGGGGTGATCTGTTACAAGTTCAGAAACAGTGTCCACTTCCTCACCAGGTTCATTGTCTTCCTCAGTGGTGTAGCGTGGCAGTAGCTGTTCCCAGTGTCGTCTCCATACTGGACCATGAGGAATGACCATGACGTTGAAGCAGCGAGTACCCAGAGACTTCTTGATGACTGCTGGTACCCATCGGGGTTGTTTGTCTCGGCGAGGTCCATGGTACAGAGCATACACAGGATCTCCGGCCTTGTACTGTCTGGTTACCTTGACGACAGCTTTCGAGTCTGGAGTCATCTGAGACTTGTATGCCTCCTTGGATTGCTTGCCCTGAGCGATGTGGGCTGGCGAGGGCAGCAGAGTGTCGATCCTTGTCCGTAACTGCCTGGAATTCAAGAGTTCACTCGGAGAGAAACCACAGGATGTCGGCGTTCTCCGGTACTGCATCAAGAACTCTTGAAGAGCACGCTTCGGTGGCAAAGAAGATTTTCTCAGTGCTTGTTTGAATGTCTGCACCAAACGTTCGGCGGCTCCATTGGTAGCAGGATGATATGGTGCCCCTGTCAGGTGCGTGATCCCCCGTTCCTTGCACCAGCTCTGAAATTCTTCAGAAGTGAAGGTCGGCGCGTTGTCAGTGACCAGCGTGTGAGGCAATCCAAAATGAGCAAAATCTTCTTCCAGCAGGTCTAGAGTGGCTCTAGAGGACGTGGATGACGTAGGATGAATGCATGGATACTTGGAGTAAGCATCCGTGATCACCAGCCAGTCTCTACCCATGAAGTTGATTGCATGGTCCAGGTGTAAGCGGCTCCACGGCTTTTCTGGTAGCATCCATGGGTGAACTGGAGGCTTGGATGGCTTGTTCTGATGTTCACCACACGAGTCACATCGTCGAGTAGCCATCTCAATAGCAGCATCGATACCGGGCCAGTAAACAGCAGTTCTTGCCAACTGTTTCATGCGTTCCATGCCGAAGTGTCCGAGATGCAGCAGATCAAGGATCTTGGACTGCAGGCTCTGTGGAATCACCACTCTCGATCCATGGACGAGGCATCCATGGCAGATACTGAGAGAGTCCGACAACTTCCGGAACTTGTTGACATCTTCATTGATCTCAGCGTTCTTTGGTGGCCAGCCTTCACGGACGTAGCGCATCACAGTAGATATCACTGGATCTTTTCCTGACTCTTGACGGAGGATGTTGGCATCCACAGGCTGGACTTGAAGACTGAGAACCTTGATGGCACACACCATGTCCATGTCTTCACCACTTTCCTCCCTGTCGAAGTCGATGTCATCTCCGTATGGCAAGCGACTAAGGGCATCTGCATTGCCATGATCCGCTGTTTTCCGGTACTCGATGGAGTAGTTAAACTGGTTCAGCCACAGGGCCCACCGAGCTAGTCTGTTAGCTGCGAGCAGTGGAGTCCCTTTCTTTGGTCCGAACAGTGATGTCAGTGGCTTATGATCTGTCACCAGTATGAACTGACGTCCGTAGAGATACTGGTAGAACTTCCGCAAGCCAAAAATGATGGCCAGGGCTTCCTTGTGGATTTGGCTGTAGTTCCTTTCTGCAGCCGTGAGAGTCTTGGACACGTTGGCGATTGGGCGCTCGCTTCCATCTGGATAGCGATGAAATAGGACTGCTCCAATTCCAACGTTGGACGCGTCACAAGCTAGTCCCAAAGTCTTGTTTGGATCGAAGTGTACCAGAACTTGATCCGAGGAAAGCACATTTTTCAACTGTTCAAATGCTGCCTGTTCCTCATCTCCCCACTTCCAGGGGTTCGCCTTCTTCGTCAGGCGGTAGAGCGGCTCTGCCATGCTGGCCAGGTTAGGGATGAACTTCCCGTAAAACTGAACTGAGCCCAAGAAAGACTTCAAGCTTGAGACGTCCGTAGGGGCTGGCATTTTCAAAACTGCCTCGACCTTCGATCCTTTGGAGATCCCTTCAGCCGAGAAGGTATGTCCAAGGTATTCCACACTGGCTTGTGCGAACTCGCACTTTTCACGACGACATCTGAGTCCTTTGTCGTTCAGACGAGTGAGCAAACGTTCCAGGTTGCTCAGGTGGTCGTTGGCGTCCTTCCCACTGACGAGTATATCATCTTGGAAGACGGCAACACCAGGTAGATCACAGGTCAGGTTTTCCATGATCTCTTGAAAGTAACCAGGTGCTGACTTTATCCCGAAAGGAAGTCGTTGCTGCAGGAGTACCCCACGGTGAGTGCTGAGGGCTAGCCTGCGTTGACTCTCTGGTGCCAGCTTGATCTGGTTGTAGGCATCAGCAAGATCGATCTTGGTGTATCCGAATCCACCTCCTAGCTTCTGCATCAGTTCCTCTGGGAGTGGCATTGGATGACGGTGATCTTCAAGCTGATCATTGATGCCCACTGAGTAGTCACCACAGATCCGTAGCTTGGGCTTCAGGGTGCCCGAGGTTTGTGCCTTACGAATTTGTACCACTGGCGTTCCGTATTCATTGAACTGGACTGGCTTCCAGACTCCTTTTGCGATGCCTTCTTCGTAGCCTTTGGCGAGGTCATCACGAAGAGCGAAAGGTACCGGACGTGCCTTGTGAAAAACCGGCTTCGCATCAGACTTGAACTTCACGTCCAGTTCGAAGTCCTTGAGACATCCCAATTCTTGTTTGAAGAGATTTGGGAATTTATCAGACAGTCTGTGACAATCTCGTTGCAGGGCAGCATAAGGCGCGTTGGAGGTCGCTGGATGCGTAGGTTTTGCACCCTCACTCTTTGCGTGACTCTTTATGCTCCTCAGTCCTAGAGCATTGTCCACAGAAATTCCCAGAGTCTGGATTGCGTTGCGTCCTAGCAGATTCAGATGAGGGATCTTGGTGACGATGTACGGAATTGAGCTTTGCTTACCAGTCACTGGATCCTTGGTTTGGCCCATGAAAGTTCCCAGCACGGGCAGGTCGTGCTTGCTGGCAGACTCGTAACGATGTGTGACGTCATCCAGCTTCGGTTTTCCTAGTTGTCTCCAGACCGGAAGAGAAACAAAATTTCCCGTAGTTGCGGTGTCCAGTTCCATGGTGAACTGTCGGTCCTGGATTGTTATGGGTACATCCAACCTAGGAGTATCTTGGGGAACTTCACCGAGGATCGCGTTGACAAGCTCTGCTTTCGTGACTCTCTTCACGGAAGCCTGGGAATGTCGTTCCCGATTCTGATGTTGCTTTTTTCTACAGACAGCTTCCAAATGTCCTGTGACGTCACAGTATCGGCATTTGGCTTCTTTGTAGGGGCAGTCTGTTGCTTTGTGGGCCTTTCCACATCGGTAGCACTTCCTGTCTGTGGAATTAGACTGCTTGTGGTTCTTTCGTGGACCCGTAGTCTTGTTCTGGTGGACCTTGTTGACTGGCATGGTCTTGGAACCGTAGACAGTTTCCTTGGCAACCTTCGCTGCGTCTTCAGTCTCAATCGCGACTTGGACAGCACGTGCGAAATCCAGCTCTGTGTCCTTGATCTTGAATAGAGCCTTTAAGACAGCCTCATTGTTGACAGAACATATGAATCTCTGTCTCAGAGCTTCGTCTTGTGGGTTTTTGATCGAAGGAAAGTCACAGGTAGCGGCGTCTTGGCGTATGCGCGCTGCTAACTCCTGGAGAGTTTCGCCTGGCTTCCGTTTCATGTCACTCCAGAACTTGAAACGTTCACGCACTAAGAAGAGTTTTGGGTCGAACTGTTCTTTCATGAATTTGACAATTTCGTCCATTGTCAAACTGTTGATGTCCTTGGGCGGATTTTGCTGAGTAGCCAGATTTGCCAGTTGTTTGTAGACCGTAGCAGTCTGATTCGTCAAGAAAACTTGAGCCTTGCGCTGCTCCGGCACGGAGTTGGCGACCACAAACGTGCAAAATCTTGACCAGTAGTCAGGCCACAGTTCCGATGTTGCATCAAACGCAACAAAAGATGGGATTGCAGCTGCCTGTGTAGTAATGGGAAAACGTAGATTCGAAGCACTCGGATCGTCGTAGCTTTCCTCCCTGGCAGAAGCTGCGGCACCACTGAACGCTTTCATCATCATCTCCATCTGGTGCATTTGTTGCTCCATATCTTCCTTGTGCTGGCGTTGCTGTTGCTCCAACTGCTGCCTTAGAAGCGTTATCAGCTGCTCTGTTTCCGTCATTTTGCAGTAATAAGTCACTCCGAATAGACAAGGGAAGTAACTGTCGGGGACGCCAGTTGTCGTGTTTTTCCTTTCGCCACTCTCAGTCGCAAAGGAGACACAACGAGTAGTGTAGGTTCTGTAGATTTATTAACAGCTGGAACAACGGTGACAATATCTCTCAGCACAGTGTAAGAAAGAACAAGTGCAAGACTGGTAAAGAACAACAATAGTGTGCGCAGCCCTACTTATATAGTTAATGGACATACGAGAATATTCGGGAAACATCGACACTAATCTGGTTAGATCTAAACAGTTCCATCTGTCCGATGAGCGTCTACGCTTACGTCATGAGTGACTGCGCACTACATCAAAGTAAGTTCCATAATGTTCTTTATCCTTCCATTCGATTCCAGTGGTATCTAGCGATCTCCACAACAGCAGTGGTGCTCCCAACGCTGCTCTACGCTTGCGAGACATGGACAGTGTACCAACGACATGCCAGGAAACTGAATCATTTCCACACAACAAGTCTCAGAAAGATCCTGGGCATAAAGTGGCAGGACAAAGTCCCAGATACAGAAGTGCTAGCCAGAGCAGATCTCCCCAGCATCACTACCATCCTGATGCAGTCCCAGCTTCGCTGGGCTGGGCACGTAGCCCGTATGCCAGACGAAAGACTGCCCAAAAGACTGTTCTATGGCGAGCTGCAACAGGGCCAGCGGTCCCACGGAGGACAGAAGAAACGCTTCAAAGACACTCTCAAAGCCTCACTGAAAGCGTTTTCCATCAACCCTGACACGTGGGAGAAATCTGCACTGGATCGTGCCACCTGGCGCTCCTCCATCCACAAAGGCGCCAAGATGTGCGAGGCCAGCAGAACCACCGCCGCTGAATTGATGAGACAGACCCGAAAAGCCCGTGCCATCAACCCTCCTGGAGACGTCCCACTCGTCCCTTGTCCCTTTTGTGTCCGAACCTTCCGTGCCAGGATCGGCCTTGTCAGCCATCTACGCACACACAGAAATAGCCAGCCCCAGCAACCCCCGGATGGCTAGAGTGGTCCTCGTCGAATCGACGGACGAACAACATACTCTATAGTCTCTGGAGCGGTTAGCGACAATAAACTCTATTTAAACGAGACAGATATGCGGGAAAAGGGGGGGGGGGGGGGTGTAGAGGTAGTGCAGGGGGAAGTGATAGCAAGTCCCGTGGGAACGAATGCGGGGAATGGAAGAGGGTTGGAGGGCAGGGGGTAGGTGATGAGTGAAGGAGAGCCATCTGGAATGAAACAATGGTAACCGATAAGGGGGAGTCCGAGAGAGAGCGAGCACCGAAGTCATTAGTAGCAGCGCGGCGGCCAGCAAGCAAGTTCAGCGACTTTTTCAGTCCTGCAAACCCCCCATCCACCCCCCGGCATCCACCTCAGTATTAGTTTTTTTGTTTGTTTTGTTGACGGTTCGCTGCGTGCATTGTGTACCCCCTTTCAAGATGATTGCATATGCATATTTTGAATCAATTTCTTGCATAGTATAATCAAAATGAGGGCTATATATGTGTTAATTAGTAATTGATGTTGAATTCATTGTCATTTTTTTATTTTATTTTTTTTATGAATAGATATGTTTCTTTGTGTGTGTGGATTTATCTCTGAACAATGTTATCTTTCATGGTCATTGTCAGATGGTATTTTTCTCTGAAGTAAACTGCCCTCGTTACTTGGCCCAAACCAATGAACCTCTTGGCTATACGTTTTTGGTACGGAAGCGTGAGTGTACATTTGTGCGCGCGCGCGCGTGTGTGTGTTTGTGTGTATGTCAGTGTATGTGTCTGCGCGTGTGACGATGTGTGTGTGTGTGTGTGTGTTAGTCAGTGACAGTTGCCTAGTGTTCGACAATTGCAGCTGGGGAGGGGGGGGGGGGGGAGCATTAGTGAGTACCTTTTGATTGAGACTAAGTTTCATCCAACTTTACATACTCGAGAACCACATGTTCTTTGGCGGCAGAAATCACCATGGGACAAGATGAGGATTGTGTTGAGGGGCTAATACTGACTGACTTTAGATGAAAAGTTCCTAGACCTGGTTTTTGTAGAGAGGCATCATGATGATATCCTGTGTTTTTTTTAACGTTCTTGGCACGGTGACAACGCGCCAGAATCGCACGAAGATCGAACTCTCGAAGAAAACAAGTTTATCGCTGAACATCGGAAATGTGGAAGTATTGTTCTTCCTGTCTGATCAGTCTCCCCGTTAAATCTACAGGCTACATTATTTATCAGGTAACTTACCAAACCGGAGTGTGTGTGTGTGTGTGTGTGTGTGTGTGTGTGTGTGTGTGTGTGTGTGTGTGTGCCGGATTACCACCATTAACGCACCCTTTTGGACTTTTCTACGTAACCTTACTATGCCTGCTGTGATATTCACGAGGATTATTGTGATTCTTGGACAATCGTGTGCCTGTGCTGGACTTGCAGGAAGACAAACGGCGTCGGAACGTACACGTGCTGCCAAGTGTGCATGCCCAGAGCGCAGTGTGAACCGAGAGTGAATGTGTCATTGTGTGGAAGTTTTGCTTGATTGATTTATTCATGATTTAATTTGCCTTTTGGTTCAATAGAAAAATCTGTGTACGTTATACTTTGTATTTTGTGGTGCGATTCGCCCGAGTGCGAGACCCCCATCCCCGAACGCCTCTGTGGGTAGAATTGTATAATTGTGTGAGTAACGTGAGTGTGTAGATGAGAATGTGTAGATGAGAATGTGAAAGTTGCTTTGGACCCAGACACACACAGCAGACTTCAACGCAACAGCTAAGTTTCAGCCTGACAAAGAAATTCGAGTGACACAGCTAAGGGCTGTACTTGTTATTTCTCTATTAAAACAAATGTTTCAAGATCTTTAGGCCAATAAAAAATAAATTGTCTGTTTCTAATAACATGGGTAAACAAAATAGGGTAGGTAGATAGGGATTTTTAATTTTTTTTGCCAGGATAGAATTCTTCAAAATAACTAAATGACACAAAGAGACAAGACTCGCTATAGATAAATTTATTAAAAAAAAAGTAAAAAATGTGACAAAGAATATAAAATGATTGTTTTACCTGGTCTGGAATCTTCAGTAGTAATTGCATAAAAAAAGTCTGATATATATATATATATATATATATATATATATATATATATGACTAAGTGCCAAAAGGTGCTCACAGAACAGAAGACGACTTTGTTTTACAATAAAAATGTTTCTAAAAACGTGTGTCTGCTGAAAATTGGTGTGTGTGTGGATGAATGTGCGAAGAGATAGTGGACATAATTTTGTGTGTCTGACTTGAACGGTTTTGAAGTTATCTTTGTTTAAAGTCAAAAATAACGCCAAAACCGGCCATCTGAAAACGGACATCGTGATACCTCGTGTTTTGGAATATGCCACAGAAAAATAACAAGAAGCACAAATGAATTGCATTTAGTTTGATTGAATGCCTGAAACATCGCTTTACAGACGAGACCAAACGTCAAATCTAAATCTCGAGAGAATTTTTTTTTTCGATAACCGAATTTTAAGGTGTCGCACGCAAGATGTGTCGTCATCACGGCATACATTTTTCAATCGCAGATATTTACTAAATTTCTTTTTCAAAAACTCTGGAATTGATGTCGACACGTCAAGCGATAACGGTGTATCAAACTGCTGTCTTTCAAGTAATCCAGCAAAGACTGCAGAACTTTTGAACAGCATTTTTGAAAACGATTTGAAAATTTCGTCATATCTTGCGTGCGACAATATCTTCAGTAATTAACGGTTATTTTCTTTTAAAAACAAAATTTACATGTACAAAGATCTACTTCATCTACGGAACCACGTGACACATTCTGTGTTCAAAATTTGTGAAGAAATCACGAACCACGAATGCGCTATCAAGTGTTGAAATTATGTCGTCAACATCTTTTCAGATCTTGCGTGCGACACCATCTTGCGTTCAACATAAAATGTCACTACCTTATCGAGTTTAATGGGTAAAACTAACTATTTGTTGTCTTAGTTTAATCTTCTTAATTAAAAGCGTAATAAAACCGAACTTCCAAGATGAATTTTAATTGAGATTAGCGAAAGAGCGGGCACGCAAGTCGACCTTAAAGTAAAAGAATGATAACACGAGCGTTTGTCGTGTTGTCTTGCGTGCAACACATTGTCCAAAAAGGAAAATGTATATTTTTCTCAGACGTTTTTTAAGTTGAAACCTTGAAACTTCACACACATTTGGGGTTTAATCGCCCCCTTGCATGGTAAAAATCTTGTTGACTCTTGTCAGATTTCAAGGTCACGGCTGGGTCACATGTGGTTCAGAAAACGGATGAAACATATTTTTTCAGAGATTTTTGAAGCTAGAACCTTCAAACTTCAAACAACGCTTTTGCTTAATGATTGTTCAACATGGAGAATTCAAGGTTCTTTCTTTCTTTGGTTGGTGTTTAACGTCGTTTTCAACCACGAAGGTTATATCGCGACGAGAATTCAAGGTTGATCCTTGAGAAATGTGAAGGTCATAGCAGGGTCTCGTGTGGGTAAAAAAAAAAAGGAAATTGCATTGAACTTCAATTTATATAAAACCAAAGTCTGGTTGATCTGTTTTAAGATTTAAGGTCAAATCTGTTATTTAAGGTCAAATCAAATAGAAATTTGTTGATGCTTAAATCTTTGAAACTTCCAACAGGTTTGAGGTTTGACAACTTCTGGACTTTGAAATCTGGTATGGTTGATCCTGGTAATATTAATTGGTCAAAACATCAAGATCAACAATTATAAAATAAGCACTTTCACCAATGTCAAGTGAGCAATAGCAGCAAACGTGAGTCTTATAAAGATTATCACTTTTTGTGTGACCTCAACTTGACCCCTCTGAATGCTCTCAATCATGGAAATTGACCACACTTTGATTATAACCAAACATAAAAACTTTGGAATGTGTGAAGTTTCAAAGGTGTTGCTTAAAAGGCGTTTGTGAAAATTACAATTGTATGTGTCTGACTTTAATGCGACCCCGCTGCGACCTTGACGTTTGATTTTATCAACCAGACTTTCATCATGTGTGAATGACTTCAAACACTATAAAACTAGTTGAAGAAATTGACAATTTTTCAAAGTTTAAGCCAGATGGCACTGCTGTGACCTTGAAATTTGACAAACATTAACCAGGCGGTCACCTTTTTTAGAAAATATTCTTAAAGGATCTTTAACCTTACTGTGACCTTGGAATTTGATGAAGTTTAATTTAACTTGCGTAGTGTGCCAAGTTTCAAGGCCCTAGCTTCAAAAACATATGAGAAAACCTCATTGAAAAATGTGTATGTTTGACCTCAATGCGACCCTGCTGTGACCTTGACTTTTTCAACCAGACTTTAATCGTGTGTGAACATTATACACTAGAACTGTGTGTATTTTCAAAGCTCGTGCTATAAACGCGCTGAATAAATTGAAAATATTCCACATTTGGACCAGATGTGACCCCGCTGTGACCTTGAACTTTGACAAAGATTAACCAGCAGGTCACTTTTAATGAGGTTTTATAAAAATGCTGAAAGTATGTGAAGTATGTAAAGTCTAACTGATCTAGTATTAAAACATGTAAGACGTGACAACGACAATTTTCCAGTTTGCAAAGGAAATTTAACCTCGCTGTGACCTTGAAATTCAATGTTGTTTAATGTGATGTGCACCATACCTGGAGGTCATTATACTTTGGTTGTGTGCCAAGTTTCAAAGCCCTAGCTTTAAAAACGTGCGAGATAACCTTAATGCTATGACTCAGTGCCGTTTTGAATGATATAACGAACAAAATTATCGTTATTTGTAAAATCATTTGGGTAAATTTATCTTTTCTTTTCGTAATTGGGTTCCAGCATCTGTTGTCTTAACAAAAATCACAATATCAGTCGTGTTTGTCAACTTTTATTTTGTAGCCTCTTTGTCCGCTTTTCGTGCGCACCTTTTGGCACTTAGTCATATATATATCAATTATCATGTTAACTTTTTCTTAAAATGGGTGCGCTAAATCCTAGTCTGTTTGTTTTTAATGGACTAAGCAATCCTTGGACTGACAGAAAATATGTATTTTAAAAATGTCCAGTTGCAAATTACTTATTTTTTTAATTGGAAGAGAATATACACTCTTTTGTGTTCAAATGGGTAGGGGGCGGGGGTAGTAAAAGGATCACAGTTCAAGATTGTGCGCGACAAGAGGTGTGTTTCTTTTAACTGTGATAAAGAGCGACAACTCAACTTGGTATCTAACACTATTTCTGAACACTGTAACCACTGTAACCACTTTTAATTTATTTTTTCTGTCTTCCAAACTTCTTCTTCTTCTCCTCCTCTTCGTCTTCGTTCATGGGCTTAGACTCCCACGTTCACTCATGTTTTTAGCACGAGTGGATTTTTACGTGTATGACCGTTTTTACCCCGCCATTTAGGCAGCCATACGCCGCTTTCGGAGGAATTCCAAACTTCTAATTCAGCTTCAAAAAATGAGAAAAAAAGGTGTTTTTTTAATTCAACAGTTAAATCACTATGTTGGATATTCTATTTTGCTTCCCTATTTATCTTAAGTTTTTGATCATCTGATTACCTTGCTTTCCTATTTGTAAGATAATATGCACTCTTTTCTGAAAAATAGGTAGGGGGTGGGGGTAGTAAAAGCATCAAAGTTCAAGATTTTGCGCGACAAGAGGTGTGTTTCTTTTAACTGTGATGAAGAGGGATAACTGAACTTGGTATCTAACACTATTTCTGAACACTGTAACCACATTAGCACTTTTAATTTTTTTTCTGTCTTCCAAGCTTTAAATTCAGCTAATAAAATGAGTAAAAAAGTGTTTTTTTCTGAATTCAACAGTTAAATTACTATGTTGGATGTTCTATTTTGCTTCCCTATTTCTGTTCTGAAGTTTTTGATCATCTGACTACCTTGCTTTTCTATTTGGAAGACAATATGCACTCTTTTCTGAAAAATGGGTAGGGGGTGGGGGAAGTAAAAGCATCACAGTTCAAGATTTTGCGCGACAAGAGGTGTGTTTCTTTTAACTGTGATGAAGAGGGATAACTAAACTTGGTATCTAACACTATTTCTGAACACTGTAACCACTTTAGCACTTTTAATTTATTTATTTCTGTCATCCAAGTTTTGAATTCAGCTTACAAAATGAGTAAACAAGTGGGTTTTTTCTGAATTCAACAGTTAAATAACTCTGTTGGGTGTTCTTTTTTGCTTCCCTATTTCTGTTCTGAAGTTTTTGATCATCTGATTACCTTGCCTTTCTATTTGGAAGATAATATGCACTCTTTTCTGAAGAATGGGTAGGGGGTAGGGGTAGTAAAAGCATCACAGTTCAAGATTTTGCGCGACAAGAGGTGTGTTTCTTTTAACTGTGATGAAGAGGGATAACTAAACTTGGTATCTAACACTATTTCTGAACACTGTAACCACTTTTAATTTATTTTTTTCTGTCATCCAAGCTTTAGATTCAGCTTATAAAATGAGTAAACAAGTGGGTTTTTTTCTGAATTCAACAGCTAAATCACTCTGTTGGGTGTTCTTTTTTGCTTCCCTATTTCTGTTCTGAAGTTTTTGATCATCTGATTACCTTGCCTTTCTATTTGGAAGATAATATGTACTCTTTTCTGAAGAATGGGTAGGGGTAGTAAAAGCATCACAGTTCAAGATTTTGCGCGACAAGAGGTGCGTTTCTTTTAACTGTGATAAAGAGGGATAACTCAACTTGGTATCTAACACTATTTCTGAACACTGTAACCAGTTTTGCACTTTTAATTTATTTATTTCTGTCTTCCAAGCTTTAAATTCAGCTAATAAAATGAGTAAAAAAGTGTGTTTTTTCTGAATTCACCAGTTAAATCACTATGTTGCATATTCTATTTTGCTTCCCTATTTTTGTTCTGAAGTTTTGATCATCTGACTACCTTGCTTGTCTATTTGAAAGATAATATGCACTCTTTTCTGAAAAATGAGTAGGGGGTGGGGGTAGTAAAAGCATCACAGTTCAAAATTTTGCGCGACAAGGTGTATTTCTCTTAAAATTTGTGAAGAGGGATAACTCAACTTGTTATTTAACACTATTTCTGAACACTGTAACCACTTTAACACTTTTAATTTATGTTTGACTGTGTTCCATGCTTCAAATTGGGCTTCAAAAATGGATACATAAGGTTTTTTTTTCCAAATTCACCTGTAAAATCACTATGTTTGATGTTCTATTTTGCTTCCCTGCTTCTCTTCTTCAGTTTCTGATCATCCGATTGTTTTTTTGTTAACATATTCACAATACAATATCACAATTTCTTCAGTAGGGTTTGCGTGAAAAAATCTCATACCTATGCTCAAACTTCAGTCGCTATCTCAAAATTTTGCGCGACAAGCTCTATTCATTTTGTTTTTTCCTGATAAACAAAACACTGAACTAACATAAAAACAAACCTTTAAAACTGCCTAACCACTTTGAAATATGGCCTCAGGTGTGAACTCCAGCCTTAAGGGGTACAAGTACAGGCAAAGGTCACAAAACAACACTGAACTTCTAAATTAAAATAGGTGCAAATATCTTTGCGAAACCACAGAATAGCACAAAAACACGCACAAACTGGTAGAGTCCAACATTTTCTGCAAAAGATCATTGTTGCAGAACATCTGTACAGATAGTATAAAAGGTTGACTTCAAGTAGGTAAATCTGTAGCATTCAAAGTGAAAGGTACATTCTGGAATTGGGAAAACTATACAGCATAGGACAAAAAAAAGAATAAAACAAGCACACAAAAATGAGAAGAAAACGAGTAGCAAAGAATATCTATAAAGAAAAAAAAACTGCAGTAAAAGTCACAATGGAGACATGTTGCGCAGAACCTTTGGACACTCACCTAAATATTATTTACAAAAACAAACGAAAATAAAGAACGAAAAACAACGAAACAAAGCACACACAAAATCTGTCAGTATGATAAATACGTCTTTTACCTGAAGCAAAATGAAAAGTTAAACGAAGAGAACAAACAAATCAACATCTCTCAGCAATCAAATCACTGTAACACGTCAAAAAATAGCAATCACAAGATATGCTTAGACTGTAAATGTGCAATACAAGCAATACAAATATGCCTGAGTTCCATTGTGTTTAACAAAAAACACACACAAAAACGCAAAAACAACATAGACATAATTCTAAATTATTGTACGATACCAAACATTTTCTACATTTGATCACACTCTTGTGTGATGTAAAATTGCTCAACAACAGACATGAGTCGTGTTGCCTACGCAATACGATACTGTTGCACAGTCCAAAACAAGGTGCACAACATGCTTATAATACTTTAAAATATTATAAGATGTTTGATGGGTTGTTGACAGACCAGCTTTTTTGTCGTCCGAGGGGGAGCATATCGTCTTTTGTTTCATATTTATTGACCAAGGCCGAAGGCCGCGGTCAATAAATATGAAACAAAAGTCGATATGCCCTCCGAGGACCGACAAAAAAAGCTTGTCTGACAACAACCCATCAAACATCGTTTTTGTCATCATTTTGGTAGCGCGAAAATAATTGCATCATCAACAGAGGGAGCCATGAGTTGAAACGCGAGTTTGGTTTTGAAAATACCGTTTTTGGGGCCCCACCACGCTGTTGCAATCACTGAAGGCAGGCGCGAGAGTAAAGGCGCTACAAGTGCAAGTGAAAGCGAGTCAAGGAGATCTGTGTATTAATTTGATGACATGTTGAGACAAGTATGTCAGGGTTGAGGAAGAAAAGTTCTGTAGGTTCCGACTAACTGAATGGTGTGTGAATCCAGCAGTACGCGTCTTCGACTTTGGGCCGACAGCGGCGTTTCATTGCAAAGAATGACCTACATTTTGCATTTGCTTGCGATGGGATTGCCCCGCTGTTTCGAAGAGTTGCTTGTTTGCGGCACTGTCTCGGTTCGTGACATCTCTTAGCAGATATGTGGATTAAACGTGCGACGAATCGAGAGCAAGGAATAGCAGAAAGCAAAGATGAGTGAGTCGCTTTTCTCTTGTTTTCCCTCTTACCTGTGAGCCGATGAACCCCCGAGCGTTTCTATTGGGTTTGGTTTTGAATATCCATGTAACCTGCTTTCTGTAACTATGGTAACTGGGCATTTATTCCCCGGGGAACATGACATTTATTTCCCAGATGCTTGTGAATGAAAACTCGTGAAAATGATGACAATGATATTTATTGAATCAATATATAAAAACATTGACTGCATCATTTAAAGTTAAGCATTCAACTTCCAATTGGGTGAAGTACTAACAGCTCTTTTAAAACATCGGCTAACACTAAACCAAAAAACACACGCAGATCTGTTCAGCCAAACAAACCTGCACAATTGGTCCACAAAGGAAATATGAAAGGTACATTCATTGCATTCAAAGTAAAATGTAACATGTATCTCATTACGGAATTATTGTGACATCATACACAGCAAAGGGCAACGATTCCAGTAACAGTGGGTAATTCATCAAACCAACTGAATAATTTGCAAGGTTTCTCAAAGGCAACCACAAATTAAGTATGGACTTATACACTAAATATATAAATGAAAGAAATTTAACTTACAATAACTGGTAAGAAAAAATACTAAAATCAACACGGCATTTCCAAAATGAACACTACCAAGAAAAACACAACCTTTAATAAAAGTCACATTGGAAACAATGTGGCAAGAAACCAAACCATTATGTACACTGTAAAGGGCAAATAATCCAGCATTGACAACCTTTAACACAAATTCACGAGAACATTACAAGTCAAAGTCACTGCGTTACACACAAACTTTTCATAAGAAGAATTCAAATAATAGCTTTATATCACAAACACCTTCACAAGTCGTCTAGACATAATGCATGAGACTGAGGTAGTCACAGAATTTAAAGTTAATCATAAAATGTTTTGGCCTGTGTTTCTCACTTTATACTACTACTACTACTACTGAAATGTTTTGGCCTGTGTTTCTCACTTTATACTACTACTACTATTACTACTACTAATGTTACCATTACTACTACCAATGGAATTGTATGGCGAAAATCCTCAGATATTTCGAAGTAACCTATAAAAGTAATACAAATCCATAAATAAACTAATACACAACCATATATACATGATGATTTTTTTAAGGCACCAGTGTGTGAGGTAGGGTGAAGGACTTTGCAGAGACCAGTACAGTAACGGCAGACCGTGCTCTCTGTCCACTTGTTGCATGTAATTGTGGCCTGAAGTCGTCAAAGTCTTGCAGGAAGCCAGGAGATCAAGGAGGGATGCTGGCACAATTCTGACAGCTCCCCACCCACAATCATCGTGTACATGCTCTGCACCTGTCGTTCTTCCCCTGTGGAACCAATTGGACTTTATTATAAAAGTGCGTTCTTCCCCTGTGGAACCAATTGGACTTTATTATAGAAGTGCGTTCTTCCCCTGTGGAACCAATTGGACTTTATTATAAAAGTGCGTTCTTAACTAAAGTTAATTGATAACAAATATTGTTTACTGTTTTCTCTTTAAAATGGTTATCTGTTATAGTTTGAATCTGCAGGCTAGAGAGATTCAACGGGATACCCACAACGCTGATGGAAACGAGCCTGTAAGATTCAAAACGAGAACATGTGTTTATGGAACCATCCACACTTGTTGTTTTCTAGCTATTGAATGATTCTTCAGTAAAAACTCCTTATGGGTTGATGCAGATCAAAGTATAACAATGTAATTATGCAAAAAAACGTTATAAAAGGTACTACTCACAGAAAACAAAACAGCAAGCACAACGGCAACAACAAACAAACCAGATAGCTGTTGGATGCACTTTACCTTTACTGGCTGCTGTTGAGGATGTCTTTTCATCTAGGTCAACTTCTTTCTCTGTAAGTCCCTTCACTAATAAAGGTGAACTTTCTGTTTGTCTTTTACAATGCAGCTTCAGTTGAACCTTGAAGCAGTCTGTAAAGTAGTTCTTCAATGTTCTGCAAAGAGTGTATAACGTAAGTAACCTGAGTCACAAAGGCGTGCAATTTGACAAAATTCGTCAAGAATCTAATGGTTTAATGGAAAGAGAGTGAAGAACTGAACTGCACTTTATCTGACAAGGATGAAGCATTATGGCTAGGCCTTTTCTTACAATCTGTCATCGGGACGCACAAACACATAGTAAAGCAAATCTAAAAATATAAAGTGGGGGAAAACAAGATGATCCAAAATAGAAAATGCACAGTATGTAGTTAACTATAGAAGTAACTAAAAATCATAGCGCGTTAAATTACATAGACTTGAAATGGTATTAAACACATTTTTAAAAACATTCTAATAACTTTAGATGCTTAAAGGGTGACTGCAGTGAGTTTCAAATTGGTCTTACAAAAATGTATGCTTGCAATTGGTGGAATTAGTTTGACAGATCCATATATGTCTCTCTTGAATAGTGATGTAATGTAAATCGGTACTTTTCCGTAGTACAATTTATGCATTAAAACGGTTTCGTTTAACTTCAAACGCTTCTTCAGTAGGAAACAATTAAGCATGTTTAACTTTATTTCTGTTGAGGCATTTTCCTTTATGATGAGTTTAGCCGAACGAGTCCACGATAGAATAACGATCTATAGTTTCTTCAAGTGGACATCACTGCTGCCATCCCAGAACGTCGAAACATAATTTATGTGATGATGATGATGATGATGGAACTTTATTTTTCAAGGATAGAGGTTTAAGGCGACGCCTTTTCTTACAACCGGTCCTTACTTCTAATACAAATGTCTAATAAATGATAAACAAGTAAAACAACATGACAAATAAACAAATTAAACGAACGAACCAGCAAACAATCGACAAGTAAGCAAACAATCAAATAAACACAAACAACAAAATGACAAAGTAAGCAACATACAAATCGAAAGCGAAACATGCAACATGTTAATTGAGGTTACACATGTAAAGTGATCGACGGTAACATTCACACGATACCAACGTTTACACTAATGCTTACAATGATTATATGGTGTAAATGATGATGATGATGATGATGATGATGATGATGATGATGATGATGATGATGATGATGATGTTGATGATGATGATGGAAAATCGCAACATAAATTCCACATAATACATGTAATAAAGAACATATTTTTTGTAATTCATAAAGCTTTGCCAATTGTTGACAGGTACTTGCACATGTTAGGACTAGTATAGCCATCTAGGTAGACATATAATGATTATGCAGAGCTTGTTTAAAACTCTTTAATGAGGTTAATGATCTTATTACAGACGGAATGGAGTTCCACACCATAGAGCCAGAGAAGGCTTGACTAGGTGGTAGAAAATGTGAGATAACATGAGCATGTCGAAACATTTCTGGAGTCTAGCAAAACGTTCCTGGCTACTGTCTTTGAAATATTCCGTAATTGTGCCTGCCACTTGGATTCACAATCAATTATTACCCCTAATACACGGTGTTGTAGACCTTGCTCAATTCATGTTGTACCGAAAGTTAGATTCAATTCAAGCGGGGAGAAGATTGGGCGCGCGCGACCGAGAGAGAGAGAGAGAGAGAGAGAGAGAGAGAGAGAGAGAGAGAGAGAGAGAGAGAGAGAATCAGAGAGGGAGAAATGATCAAGAAGAAGAAAGAAAGAAAGATACTTGAAATCACTATTTTGTTATGGAAGAACTCATGATCCTAAAAGACAGTCACCAACCCGTACTTGCTAATAGATAAGGTCGTTTAAAATGGTGTTACATACCTAGATTCAAGAACGAATGTTTAAGATTACCTTAGGCAAAGTTGCACCCTCTGGTTCTGGGTAGAAACCTCAACTTCGTTTGTAAAACCGATTCGTATTGCTGCTTCCAGTGTTGCTACCAGCTTCTTGTCTTGGAGGTTGGAAGAAATGATGAGTTGAAGACTTCCGATTTTATGAAGGGATTCTATCTGCAGTGATACTTCCTTTTGCCATTCCTTGTTCATGAGAAAGAGCCACATCTGTGTTGAAAAGAATGTAGTTGATATAATTACTGCTTCAGGACAGTGGTTAAATGCATAACATTAGACCACTTACTTCCCTATGTTTAGCAGATATCAAAAACAGCGATCTGCATCATCAGATATCAAAAACAGCGATCTGCATCATCAGATATCAAAAACAGCGATCTGCATCATCAGATATCAAAAACAGCGATCTGCATCATCAGATATCAAAAACAGCGATCTGCATCATCAGATATCAAAAACAGCGATCTGCATCATCAGATATCAAAAACAGCGATCTGCATCATCAGATATCAAAACAAGAGGCGAAGCCATCAAGGCTCACGTAAGAAATCGACAAACAGTAACACAAACTCAATCACTCCGTCACACACACACACACACACACACACACACACACACACACACACACACACACACACACACACACACACACACACACACACACACACACACACACACACACACACACACACACACACACACACAGAAAGAGCATAGGTGAAACTGTGCAAGAAAGCGAGACACTAGATCTAGATCTGTCTGTCTGCATGTAGCCTACTTACAAGGACACGACTGCCAACTAGTCTCGGCGCGCTCAAAATAATAATGACCGAGACTGTCAGTACTTCCTTCGCGTGACGTCTAACCCTCTTACGTCATAATGTGACGTCAATGTAATGTGACGTCTTCAAATGTTAGAGTTTCTACCACAGACATACACACGCACAGACGCACGCACGCACGCACGCACGCACGCACAGACAGACAAAGTTACGATCGCATAGGCTACACTTACGTGAGCCAAACAGCGATCTGCATCATTTGTTTAAGATTCTCACTCTGCTCCAGTTTTTACATTTAGTTAAGTTATGACTAAATATTTTAACATAGACGGGGAATCGAGATAGGGTCTTGGTGTATGTGTGTATGTATGTATGTATGAGTGTGCGTGTGTTTGCGTACACATGTATAGATTGAGTCATTCCGAGAAAACTACTAACCCGATTTTTATTAAACTTCACATGAGATATCCTGGGTATGATATCCCCAGACTAGTTTGTCCTTTCTTCGATAAATGTATTTGATGACGTCATATCCGGCTTTTTGTGAAAGTTGAGGCCCTCACCCTTAGTTTTTCATCAAATAGCTTACCATTTTAATTAAGTAATCGATACAGCAGATTAATCATTCGTTTTGATCAGAGACATAGTCTCTAGTTTTTATGAATGAGTTTTTTTAATTAAAACAATCACGAGAACTCTCTCGCTTAGCCTTAAATCTTTATCCTTGTAAAATAAAGTTATCTCTCTCTTAGTTTCTTTTTGGCCTGTTGGCAAGTCCTTTCTCACATGTTGAAATAATAGAAAACTGTTGATAACACATGGTACCCGTCATTTACAGGTTAGCTCAGTCCAGTGCTTGTTTTAAATATAAGGCTGCATAAGCAAATCTGTGAGGTTAATCACCCCAGGTGTTGACGGGACAGTGGAGTAGCGGTTATCCTAAAGGGGGAGTGAGAGCAAGGGCAGCTGATGACGGTGCCATTTGATGTCTGATTTGATCGCGGGGATGCATCCGCCGTAGTTTGGGGAGGGGGGGGGGGGTAGGAGGGGGTTGGGGAGGGTAGCAGCTGATTTTGCCGGGAAGCGTCGTTTTCTATCCTTGGCACAAAAGGTCAAAAATCCCAAAAATAAGGCCTTAAAAAATAAGCCCTTATTTTCAAAATAAGGCCTTATTTTTGGAAGTAAGCCCTTATTTTCAAGAGATAAGGCCTTATTTTCAAGAAATAAGGCCTTATATTCAAGAAATAAGGCCTTATTTTGAAAATAAGGTCTTATATCTCTATAGTCATAAAAAATGAGGGTGTAAAGAAATAAGGCTTTATCTATTTTAAGACCTTAATAAAATAAGGCCTTATTTTCGATAAGGCCTTAGGAAAATAAGGCCTTCAGACAAATAAGCCCTCAACTAAATAAGGCCTTAAACAAATAAGACCTTATTTTTCTGCGCATCACTACTGCTCACCCTAATAGCAACACACAATAACTTAATGTCACATATAGATGACAACTCACACACACATACACTCATACGCATGCGCACACTCACGAACGCACAAATGCGGGTGAGTGCGAAAAAAGAGATAATAAATGGAACAAGAAAAAACATTTCCAAACGATAAACATTATGACACATTATAATCGGTTGTCGCACCTGGACTCTCCTGTACACCTGTACCTACCCTAACACATTCGCAAACACACACACACACACACACACACACGCACTCAAACACACAAACGTAGACACAAAGATACGTAAAGACATTAGGCCACAAAAAAAAAAATAGGTGTGGTTACGGTAACATAGCCAAAAAAAATAGGGTAGGTAGGTAGGCAATCACTTTTTTTTTTTTTAACTTTTTTTTCTAATGTGTACAAATTAAACCTACGTTAGTACGTACTTTCCGGGTGACAAGGCGCTTTGTTATCTAAGAGCACCCCCTTCTTTTAAAAAAAAAATTGTAATCCAGTCACCCATTGGATGCAGGGGGCCAATAGGGCGCACCAAAATGACCCAGTTTTTGCCATGACAGGTGGGTTCCCCTGTCATATCTGAGAGAGGAAACACTTCCTGCATCGGGGTCAGTGACCCGTCAGTGACCAAAGGCATTGTGATAGCTGGGTGGCCTTGTTAAAAGACACGACCTTCTTCCCAGGGGTCAATGACCCAGTTTTTGCCATGAGAGGTGGTTCCCCTGTCATATCTGAGAGAGGAAACACTTCCTGCATCGGGGTCAGTGACCGGTCAGTGACCGAGTTTAACTGAGTGGAAATCTGTGTGTGCGGCCAGAGAAGACTTGCCAACAGGCCAAAAAGAAACTAAGAGAGAGAGAACTTTATTTTAGAAGGATAAAGATTTAAGGCTAAGCGAGAGAGTTCTCGTGATTGCTTTAATTAAAACACTCATTCATAAAAACTAGAGACTATGTTTTTGATCAAAACGAATGATTAATCTGTTGTATCATTCACTTGTCGGAAAGCTCGGCCTACGCGCATCTCTCAAATATGACCTTCTCTTGTCTACTGGCTCGGAAGATTTATTCTACTCCCAAAATAGCACTTCTTTGCACCTCTTATGACTCCTTCGTCCTCTAGAATCCCGTACCCATACCAAATACGAGCTGATTTGGTGAAATAAAGCACATTTCTTCTTGCGAAACCCATCGAACAGCCATTTCCGGTGCTCAATCGCCGACATTTTCAGCTTTGAAGGTTATTTACGGGCAAATATCAACCGCTCCCTGATTTTTTATGCATCGAGAAACAAAGTTAGTCATCGCTGAATCAGTAGCTTACCTTAAATCCCGACATAAATCAAACAATACCTAGAAAACTTGCCTTCAAACGTGTTAGGCGCGGCCTTCGGCTTTCGCTCGGCCTTAATCAGGTTATCCCCCGTGCACATACACTTTTCCTTCTTTTTTGACTGGTATCTGAACAGCAAACTCATAAAACTTTTCTTTCCACCCCAAAGGCGATGCTTGGAATTGACTATCGAAGCCCGGAAGAATTCATGCATCATCAACTTACCTCAAGCAATCGACTAAAAAGTTACAAAAGTTAATGATAATTGTATTTGCTGGGAGACCCATTTAATGCTGCGTCGCCCAAAACAAATAACGGTTTTGGGTGTGACGAACAAAATAACAGGGCCGGAGTGCTATGTAAATTATTAGCAATTCTTCCAAATCCATTAAAAAAAATATGACACTACCAGACTGCATACTCCCGCATATTGAGCCAGAATGTTTTGTTATGGCAAATCGATGTTGCAGTTCCGGGGCAAATGATCAAAATTTCTTTGTGAATTTGCGTTCAAATGTGTTTTTCCCATAATATAACAAGAAGAGCAAACGCTCGATCGAGTCACTTTCGCAGTTCTGAATATTATATGAGGCATCAGATGGACAGGAAGAAATTGCTATTCACAACACAATACAGATGTAAATAATTTGATGTAAAGAATAATCCTATAAAGTTTGAATCAAATCCGATGAATAGTTTCAGAGATATGATATTTCAATTTTTTTCCTTCAAGACATACCTGTGACCTTAAAAAAGGTCAAAGGTCACCAAAGCAGACGTCAAAGTGTAGAGGTCACTGGGAGTCACGTTCACATAAAATTTGAGCCCGGTCACTTTTATAGTTTCCGAGAAAAGCCCAACGTTAAGTTGTGTGTTGCCGAACAGAAAAGGCTAGTTATCTCCCTTGTTTTTCTGATAACGTTCGTAAAAGGCTACAGATGTAAATACTTTGATGTAAAGAATAATCCTACAAAGTTTCAATCACATCCGATGAACTTTGTCAAAGATATAAAATGTCTAATTTTTCCTTTGACGCTGACCTGTGACCTTGGAAAAGGTCAAAGGTCAACGAAACCATCGTTAAAGTGTAGAGGTCATTGGAGGTCACGACTAAACAAAATATGAGCCGGATCGCTTTGATAGTTTCCGAGAAAAGTCCAACGTTAAGGTGGTGTCTACGGACGGCCGGCCGGACGAACGGCCGGCCGGCCGGACAGACTAACACTGACCGATTACATAGAGTCACTTTTTCTCAAGTGACTCAAAAATGCACAGCTCGAAAATATGGCCAAGAACAAATCTACGGTACTTCGAAGAAAGAAGAATAACAACATTCTTGAACAATACGATTTGCAATTTACCGCGTGCGCTGTAAAATCTCCCTACCTTCAAAGCAGACGAAAAGCAGACATCTTCATTTTCTTCCAAGGGAGAAATCGTTGGTCATAAAGTCTGGCAAGACCCAAACATACTTCTGCACGCTTTCTTTTCTTGTCATATTCTGTTGCCTCGCAAAAATAAAATGTCATTGGTTTTCTCAGTCAAAACGACCGCAGAACACAGAACTGGGAAATGACACTGGTTGAAATACGAAAGATCTTCGATGACGCAAGTATAAAGGACCTCATGTGGTCACACCTATCTCGAGAACTAAGCGTCGCTCAGAACCAGCGCCCTTCCATTATTTGATACTTTTTTCTTCTTCTTCTTCGTACATGGGGTTAGACTCCCACGTTCACTCATGTCTTTAGCACGAGTGGATTGTTACGTGTATGACCGTTTTTAATTTTACCCCGCCATTTAATCTTCTTCTTCTTCTTCTTCTTGGCGTTCGCAGAGGTTACACAATCAGTCCAGCACTGGTGATAAATGTTGTCGTTTTCTCCAACTCCTGTCGACTGCCGTATAGTTTGGTCTGCAAGGGAGTTGGTGACGGCCACACTTCTTTTCGTTCCTCATCTAGTAAGGGACATCGCTGTAAGATGTGTTCCGCTGTTTGGTCTTCTTGACCGCAGGCACAGGTTGGTGATGGCGCCAGCTTGAACTTTCGGTTCATGCGAGCATTGAGCCTGTTGTGGCCAGTACGCAGCCTGATGAGGTTGACTTGCTGCTCTCTGGACATTGTGTGGTAGTCATCTCTGTTTGTCCTTGGCCTCATCAATGCCTTGATGATTGTCTTCTGCTCACTAAAGCTGACACTGTTTTCAGGTTGGTCTTCCACGGCTCCTTCTTTCGCCAGCTCATCTGCCCTTTCATTTCCTGGTATCCCACAGTGTGCTGGTATCCACTGGAGGACAACTCTTCTGGTTTGTCTGACCATCTGTAATGCTTTGGCCAGCTGTGGGAGTTTGTCGTTCTCTAGGGCCTGAAGGACTGAAAGGGCGTCCGAGAGGAAGACAACTTGGTAGCAAGGGTCTGCGGAGTCCTGAACCAAGGAGGCGGCCTGCATGAGAGCTTCTGCTTCTGCTTTATAGTTTGTGCAGTGTTTGCCAGTGGCAACGCTGGATGTAGCTGTATGTCCCCCAGGGAACTGGATGAGAATGCCTGCACCTCCATTGAGCACGGCGTTAGTTGCTGATCCATCGGTGTATACATGGATCCACGCCTCTTTTGGGTACTGTTCGTCGATCAGGGCTAAGGTGAGTGCCTGTCGAGCTGTGTCATTCTGATCTTCTCCTGAGGTAACATGTGGAACACTGGTGCAGATCTGGATGCCTGGTTTCTCTGTTGCCTTGGGGGTTTCCTCTTCTTCTTGAGTCAGAGGTAGAGTGTTCTGTGGGAGGACTTCCCTGTACTGTCGAGAAAGTCTCTTGCTCTCGTGTACAAAACTGCTCCGTTTGAGCCGGTTCTTGGTGAGGTTGCTCAGTCTGTGCTTCATGGGGTGGTCGGGTAGGCACTTGAGCTTCTCGGCCTGTACCATAGTCTTGGCTTCTCTTCTCTGACAGAGGGGTTGGATGGTGGTAAGCTTCTCCATTTCCTTGATGGGCGTGGATTTCATTGCACCAGTGATGAGTCGGAGGGCCTGGTTTTGCACACGGTCAAGGGTCTGCAGGTTTGTCTTGGCTGAGGTTGACCACGCTGTGGAGCCGTACTCGAGGTGGGGTCTGATTGTTCCCTGGTATACTGTCTTCAGTATCTTCTCGTTCACTCCCCAGGTGGTACCTGCCAGCTTCCTGAGTATGGCTAGCTTGCGCCGGGCCTTTGTCTCTGCCTGTGCAATGTGTGGTTTCCAGGTCTGCCGTCTATCAAAGGTGACACCAAGGTACGTTGCTTCTTCATCCTCTCTCAGAGGAGTTCCACCAAGCCTAATGGTTCCGGCTTTCTGCTTTGGCGACAGTGTGAATAGGGTGGTGGAGGATTTCTCCTTGTTGATGGAGATGCACCAATCTTCTGCCCATGCGTTCAGCCTATCTGCCGCTTGCTGCATTCTGTAGGTGGCAGTACTTGCGTGCTCCTCCTTGCACCAGATCACAAGGTCGTCTGCGTAGAGAGCAGCTTTGATCCCCTTGGGCATCTCAGACACCAGATCGTCGATGAAGAGAAGGAAGAGTGTGGGGGAGAGGACTCCGCCCTGAGGGACGCCATGACGAAGGAGGAACTTCTTGCTTTTGGTCTGGTCGACGTTAACTCTTGCCCTGCGGTTATAGAGGTAAGAGCGAATCCACTGGTACATGTTGCTGGACACGCCTTTCCTCAGCAGTTTTACAAGGAGTCCATCTTTCCAGACCTTGTCAAAGGCCTTCTGAAGATCTATCCAGGTGACGAAGACCAGCTTCTGTTCCTGAAAGGCATCTTCAACTTCTTGCGCCAGGTAAGTGACCTGATCTTCAGTGCTGCGGAACTGTCGGAATCCAGCTTGTTCAGGGGCGAGGAGGTTCCTGGATTCCAGGTACCACCTGAGGCGCTCGTTCACAATTCTCTCCAGGGTCTTCACAACACAGCTGGTGAGGCTGATTGGGCGATAGCTGGTGGCCTTCTTTGGATCCTTCCCTTTTTTTAAGATGGGGATCATGATCGCTTCTCGCCAGAGTTGTGGTAGCGATCCTTCTTGCCAGCTGCTGTTGAAGACCTCGAGTAGCTTGTTCTCTGCTGCGCTACCAAGGTGGGTTAGCATGTCGTTGGTGATGCCGTCTGGGCCAGGGGACTTCTTCGCCTTTGACTTTTTCAGAGCTGAGTGCAGCTCGTGGAGTGTGAGTGGTTGACTCATGGCGTCCACTGTCGACTGTCTGGCAGGTCTCTCTCTTTTCTCTCTTCTTGCTTCTCTCTGTTTCTCGGGGCTAACATGGAGGTTGCTCTCAGCTGCATAGCTTTCAGCAAATTGGTTGGCAGCATGCTTTCCAGTTAGCACCTTCTCGTTCTCTTCTAATGTGATCTTTCCTCTGCTGGTGTTCTCATCATTCAACTGCTTGGTGAGCCTCCAGAGCTTTCTGCCATCCTTCTCAAGGTTCAGAGAGCTTGTTTTCTCTTGCCAGCTTCTCCGTCTTGCCTGTAGCTTCTTTTTGAGAAATTTGGCTTTGGCTTCCTGGAGGCGGATGTTGTTGTTTTGTGACGGGTTGACTTCTGCTTCCCTTCTGGCGTCTGCCAGATCATCATCCAGTTCCTGCAATTCATTGCTCCAGTAGGGCTTATAGTCTCTCCTGGCACCCCTGGGAATGGACTCATGCGCTGCTCTGAGGATGCTCATGTTGAAGTCCTTCGCCACCATGTTGATGTCTCGACCCTCGACTCTGATGTCTTTGGTGAGTTCGCTGGTGCGGTGTCTAAAGAGGAACCAGTTCGCTCTTTTGTAGTTCCACCGTGGGAAGGAAGCTTCAGTGCAGGACTCTATACCCAGGGTCAAAAAGACTGGCTGATGGTCACTTCCACCTAGCTGTTCTCCGACCTCTCTGCTGGTTAGCTGGTGCATGTCTTCCGTGCAGAAGGCTAGGTCAGGAGTTGATGTAGTGTGCCATCTTCTGGAGTAGAATGTAGGGCAGTCAAAGGGACTGTTCAAAAGGATGAGACCTTTGTCGTCCTGCCAGTTCTCCACCTCTTCTCCTCTCCGATCCAGGTGGTCATATCCCCAACTCTGTGAATGACTGTTGAAGTCACCCACCACGATGAAGTTGGAGGCCTTTGCGGGGATCGTGTCAAGGGCGAGGTGTCTATCATTGGGGCAGTAGAAGTTGACAAGATGGAATTCTGATGTCTTCGTCTGGATTCGAATCACCTGATATTCGGAGTCCTCCATGTGCGTTTCTATCAAACAGGCATTGATGTTGTTCCTGATGAGGGTCAGGATTCCTCCTTTGCTTCGGTCTGTTCTGTCGGACCTAAGGCATTGGTAGCCTCTCACTTTGAAGGACTTTTGGGGTGTCAGGTGCGTCTCCTGAATACAGCAGATGTTGATGTTCTTCTCATGCAGGATATGCTCCAACTCTGTCTTCTTGTTCAGGATACTTTCTGCGTTCCAGTGCATGACCTGAAAAGGTCGCTGCTGACTGGGTTTCTTCCTGGTTGTGGTGGTGCCAGTCACTTTCCTCCTGCGTCCCCTGGCGTGACAAGACGGACGGGAGGGACCTCCAGTAGTTGGGGCTGGGTCCCTTCGAGGCATGGGACCCGACGCTGCTCCACCCTGGGGGGTCCTCAATGGGCGAGCGCCATTTCCATCTGTGCTGGTTGATTGTGTCATCATTTGCGTAAGTGCGTGTACCCGTGGTTTGTTAGAATGCGCCGTGCGGCCCGGGTCTTCCGTCTTCAGCATTCGGGGTTTTCTGTCGGGGTTACCTCACCCTTAGCTCATGGCCCGTACGTCCTACCCTGAGAGCACAGGGGGGAGGATTTGCCGGGATCCCACCCGGAGCCAGTTTGGTCCACGGCCGCAAGCGGCTGATCTCCATATCTGAAGACCGTTCCCCTATCCGCCACCCGGGGACGCGCTGGGTTGGGGGTGGTCGCCCCACTGAAAATCCCACACTGGGTTAAGAAAGATCAGCCTGTCCCAGCGCCATTTAATTAATCGATACAACCTCAACTAGTCTCGGTTTGCTTTGATGGTCATTTTACAAGTAAGAAATATGGAAGGCCCATGGAACACCGAGACCATAAGTTAAGCAAAGTGATGACCTTGATTGCTTGACTAAGTTGATGCATGAATTCGTCCGGGTTACCTTAGTCAATTCCAAGCATAGACTTTGCTGTCAAGAGACCCGTCAATAAAAAGGAAAAGTGTATGTAAAAGGGAAAAAAAAAACATTGGCAGAGTGAGAATCTTAATCAAATGAGGCAGAGTGTTGTTTTTGAGATCTGATAAACAAAGGGAAGTAAGCGCTCTGAATGCATACCACATGCAAGATAGCTAGAGTAAGTGAGAGTTATGTTGAACCTTTCTCCTGGCACTATTTATATCAAATTCAGGGCCTCAGCAAAGTCTGTTTACAACGTGCATCCGAGCTTGAAAGTAGTCCGATCATTTCATGTCATTGTTCTCAGCTTCTGTTGTAATCTGTGCATGCAAAACAATTTGGTTCACACTGCAAAACTCTGGAGAAACCACGCATCAGCAACACATGACGTATTTTGAAGATAAAAAAAATGCCATTTGTTTTCGAACATTTGACGTCACGTCCAAAGTCGCTCTTCTGGTAAAGGTGTTTGTGTGGCGCCAACTTTCAGATGACTAGCTGTCCTTCAACTCTAGTATCGATAAGTTTACGGTCGACCTGTCGTAAAGTAAAACGAAATGTTCACGTTCTTGGAACGCGTACTAATAAGGAGGTAATCTTGAAGTTTAGCCTGTTAAATTCATAGCTCATAATTCAGAGGCATTTAAGTCTCCAAATTTGTAGAACCTGCACTTGAAATCATAACAAGTCATTTTAGATCCCTTTGAAGTTACCGAATGAACTCCGATGAACTGTACGAATGCGTTTCGTTTACATGCCTCAAAGAAGACATTTTCCGTATGAGCGGACAAGGGAGACAACTCTTTCGTGTAAATGATGTCCCATGGTTGACAACGTACGCCATTTTCGTCGATTGAACAACCAAATTAATTATTTATGCTTAAGTTTGGAGCTCAATCCGTCAATTAATTTCACGACAAATGTTCTTTGGCTTGCTTACATGGACTTGGTATATAGCTCAGTTGGTAGCGCGCTGGATTTGTATTCAGTTGGCCGCTGTCAGCGCGAGTTCGATCCCAGGTTCGGCGGAAATTTATTTCACAGAGTCAACTTTGTGTGCAGACTCTCTTCGGTGTCCGAACCACCCCCCGTGTATACTACATTGGGTGTGCACGTTAAAGATCCCACGATTGACAAAAGGGTCTTTCCTGGCAAAATTGCTTAGGCACAGTTAATAATTGTCTACCATACCCGTGTGACTTGGAATAAGGCCGTGAAAGGTAAATATGCGCCGACATGGCTGCAATCTACTGGCCGTATAAAATTTCATCTCACACGGCATCACTGCAGAGCGCCTAGAACTGTACCCACGGAATATGCGCGATATAAGCCTCATTGATTGAAGTAAATATAGCTATTCTGATGAACACGTGGAGGAATTCGGGGGCTGAGATTGGATGGTCTCTTCCGATCATCAAAGCATAATGCTGCGGAAGTCGGCCATTTTTCTCAATATCCAAAAGCATATTGTCGATAACATAGACGCATGGTTCCGGTTTCTTCCACGTGTATAAAGTACACGCATACCTCGCCAGGTTTGTTTCTGTGACTTGTCGACAGACGATGCCATTTGCTTTGTGTGTGTTTTTGTTGTTGCTTACTGTACATGACATACATTACGTGTAAAATCCAGTTCTTTAACAGGCAACAAACCTTGCAAATTCCCAGAAGCTGCAATCTGAAGCGACCTATCTCTGATTCTTGCAGACGATCTCTCCAATGTTTAACACAAAATCAGCAAACTCTCCTGTCACATAGAACGTCCATTGTATAGTGCACTGTTGAAATGAAGTTACCGGTCTGAAACATTTAGTCGTTTCTTCTGAAACAATCCTTGTTCTCTTATCATCTACAGATTTACCGCAGTCTTCACCACGCGAATTCCCAACAGAAGTCAGACTTTCGAACATACAATATACGTAGGCAAGCATGATACGTCATGACGTCATATGATTCCTAGCATATTGACGTAATGTTAAACATCCGGTTATCTCGAGTTTTCTCCGTAATACATGTCCGTGGGTTTTTCAATGTTCGGTTATTTCCGTGGCTTCATGCGGAAAGGGAACCGTCGTCTGCAATCAACGACATGGACCATTCTGGTAGTTGTTGCTGACAAAAACATGATTTTAACACAGAATTTAATGTCAGAATAAGTATAATGCGACTCGTCTTCGACTCGTCGGCATTATACTTGTCTCGTCTAAATATCGGGCCCTATTGCTACGCTGAAAACACAATAGCTGTTAATAATGTCACTGGATTCTAACCTATGAATTTAACACGCTAAATTTCAAGATTACCAATAAGGATACAGAAAATAAGTGCTTGTTGTAGGAATTGTCTTTATCGTTCATTCTTTATGGTTCACAAGCGCTTAGAACTGTACCCACGGAATACGCGCTATATAAGCTTCATATTGATTGATTGATTAATACATTCGCTTTCAGCTCTAACAAGCTGAAACAGTCCGCAGACAACAGAAATGAAGCTTTCAAGGTTTTATTTCCTAGGTGCATTTCAGTTGTAAGGGGACGAAATGTAAGAAATATTCTTTTTTCCAGATCTATACATTATGAGAAATATAGGTGGCATGACTTTATTCCAATGTTATTGGACTGAAGATTTTGTTTAGAACCTGTGAAAAATCTCCTTTTCTATGGAGCGCTACTTTTTTTCGGAGCGTTGGTATTTGAAGATTCCTGCGCAGCTTATAATAAAACGTTAAGTGTAGTGTGACGAATTTTGACAACAAGTGCGCATTCTCAGATATGTACACAATGGTTAAGCTCTCAAAATCGCATGCTAAGATAGTTACATACAATGGTTTCCTGAGTTAATTCAAAGCTTTAGTAGACTCTTTGATTGCAATTTATGGTCCTTATATGGTCAAGCGCATCATTAAAGGTGGTATAATTGAAATATATTGAAACCTCTACATTCCCTGCAATCTCTGTTTCAACTCATATAATTATTGTCTGAGGATGTGTTTCGTATGCAATTCCAACAAGTCGCGTAAGGCGAAAATACAATATTTAGTCAAGTAGCTGTCGAACTCACAGAATGAAACTGAACGCAATGCCAATTTTCAGCAAGAACGTATACTCGTAGCATCGTCAGTCCACCGCTCATGGCAAAGGCAGTGAAATTGACAAGAAGAGCGGGGTAGTAGTTGCGCTAAGAAGGATAGCACGCTTTTCTGTACCTCTCTTTGTTTTAACTTTCTGAGCGTGTTTTTAATCCAAACATATCATATCTATATGCTTTTGGAATCAGGAACCGACAAGGAATAAGATGAAAGTGTTTTTAAATTGATTTCGACAATTTAATTTTGATAATAATTTTTATATATTTAATTTTCAGAGCTTGTTTTTAATCCGAATATAACATATTTATATGTTTTTGGAATCAGCAAATGATGGAGAATAAGATAAACGTAAATTTGGATCGTTTTATAAATTTTTATTTTTTTTTTACAATTTTCCGATTTTTAATGACCAAAGTCATTAATTAATTTTTAAGCCACCAAGCTGAAATGCAATACCGAAGTCCGGGCTTTGTCGAAGGAAGATTACTTGACCAAAATTTCAACCAATTTGGTTGAAAAATGAGGGCGTGACCGTGCCGCCTCAACTTTCACGAAAAGCCGGATATGACGTCATCAAAGACATTTATCAAAAAAATGAAAACAAGAAGGGCAAAGCCCATACGACTCACATGACCTTGACCTTCAGGGTCAAGGTCAAATAACTAAACCTAGCAATGACATCATACACTAAGAACTGCTTTACACATTTTTCCTACCAAAATACATGTGACCAGGTCAAGGTCATCCAAGGTCATGCAACACAAAGCTGTTAATTCAAGCAGAGTTGCCAACTGATACGGATTTCCCGTATCGGATACGGATTTTTCGTGATTTTCGAGTGATACGGCGTATCACGGGGATTGATACGGAAAAACTTCATTGATACGGGAAATTTCAAAAATGACATTTGTAAAAAAAAAAAGGGGGGAGAAATATTCCGATTGGACGAAAGCGTGAGATCGGTTTCCGATCACGGTTCCGTTCATGTTTTGCTGTTCTTGAATGAGCTTCGATATCCCCCCGGCCTCCGAGTCCATGTCCGATGCTGATATCTTCGCGGCACTTGGTGCAAAACGCGAAATGTATGCCGCGTCTTGTCGATTCGGAGATGAAGTCATACTCTTGTTTGTAACTCTTTTCAAATTTTACAAGAACTTTCGGGCGCTGGACCGTTGTTTTCTTCATTTTGTGGTCGTCTGCTGCTGCTTCTTCTTCTGCTTCTCATCCACATTCGACTGAAGCGCATGCGCTAGCCACAAATCTCGCCTATTCTCGTTTAGTTTCGATTTTGATCACAGCGTTTGTGTAACAAAGCCTCGCGCTAAACGAGATTTCAGAAGTGAAACTACGCCGAGTACAGGCGCTTGAAAATACACTCCAGTCATTATATAACTATACTCGAAAAATGTTTAATCGGGAAACTTTTGCACTATTCGGGAAAATCCGGGACTGGACATAAAATCAGGAATGTGAAGAATGGATTTTGCCTGTGTTCATTATAGTTTATAGATAAATCATGAAATGATAATAAGAAAGCATATATATTCAATACACATCACTTTTTCATACAATTCAAATCAATACTGATTTTAGTTCATTATCAGAACAGAAGCACTGAAATCAGTATTTTATGATGAAATTGATTGATCTTTATACCATGCACCTCACTACCATAAACACAACTTTCAAATGAAATTCTGCCTTACGCGGTAATACCGCGGTGCCGCGCGCTATGTACAGTTTTTTGGCCTGATGATACAGTTTTTTGGTAATGTGATACAGGAAAACATTGATAGGGGTTGACATGTATGATTCAAGACATAGGAAGTACAATGGTGCTTATTGGCTCTTTCTACCATGAGATATGGTCACTTTTAGTGGTTCACTACCTTATTTTGGTCACATTTCATAAGGGTCAAAGTGACCTTGACCATGATCATATGTGACCAAATGTGTCTCATGATGAAAGCATAACATGTGCCCCACATAACTTTTAAGTTTGAAACAGTTATCTTCCATAGTTCAGGGTCAAGGTCACTTCAAAATATGTATACCAGACCTGTTTACCCTAAACCCGAGGCAAGAGTACTTTCCCAAAAAGTTGAGTGTATTTTTCAAAAAGTTGGTGTACTTTGCAAGCAAAGCCATATGGGCTAGGGAAAATGTACGCGTGGGTGCAAACGTGTTTGTGTAAGAATAGCATGTCTTGTGAACACCTTCAGAATTTAACTCCTTCCAATACAACAGGGATAAAACAATTTTATTTACCTGTCAGTTTATATAAGCATTATAACCAGTGTCTTCCAAACAGAATGATAATGAAAAGATGAAGTTCGTGAAATAACATCTGCGGTTGAAAGTGGCAAGTTCATTTTTACAATCATCTCAGAAAACCTTGCTTCGTCACGGACTACAGCCTTTTCTTCTGGCAGGATTTGCTTTGCGGGAATGAACTTCATAATTCCTTGGCAGCTTTCAGCGGATTTCTTTGCAGCAACCTTGTCCAGGCGAGTTTTGGAAATGCAGTGTCGTTCGATGTCATATTTCCCAGCATGGGCAACGGAGAAATCTGATTTACAATACTTGCAGTGTGCATGACTTTTTCCCATAGTAGACTCCACAATTCCTGGCTCTTTCTTATATTTCTCCAAGAAAATCTGCTGCTTCTGCTGTTTAGACTTGGTACAGTCATCCGAAACTGACACATTTTACCGCTTCATTTTGCCACGATTGTCCAGACGATCGCACGTGCCAACAACTGAACAAGGGTTCCACAGCTGAAGACTCGCTGTCATGGTTATCTCCCTTCGACCGAAACCGGTATCAGTTGTACCATCCCGTAATCAGCACACCAACACCGGAAAACGTATTCTAGACTTGCTCTTATGCGTATTTTGTGCATGTGTCGCGTATTTGCGTACCGATAATAGTTTGGCGTACAAAATACGCCCAAATCGTACCGGTAAACAGGTCTGGTATACAATCCAACTTTGAAGAGCTCCTGTGACCTTGACCTTGAAGCAAGGTAAACCAAACTGGTATCAAAAGATGGGGCTTACTTTGCCCTATATATCATATATAGGTGAGGTATTGAATCTCAAAAACTTCAGAGAAAATGGGAAAAATGTGAAAAATAGCTGTTTTTTAGGCAACATTTATGGCCCCTGCGACCTTGACCTTGAAGCAAGGTCAAGATGCTATGTATGTTTTTTGGGGCCTTGTCATCATACACCATCTTGCCAAATTTGGTACTGATAGACTGAATAGTGTCCAAGAAATATCCAACGTTAAAGTTTTCCGGACGGACGGACGACTCGGGTGAGTACATAGACTCACTTTTGCTTCGCATGCGAGTCAAAAACGTTCGGGGATTTCATACCCAGGAACTCTCATGTCAAATTTCATAAAGATCGGTCCAGTAGTTTAGTCTGAATCGCTCTACACACACACACACACACAGACACACACACACAGTGACACACGCACATACACCGCAACCCTCGTTTCGATTCCCCCTCGATGTTAAAATATTTAGTCAAAACTTGACTAAATATAAAAATGAAATACAAGAAGCTAAGAATCTTGAGGGCTAAAATCGGGTTAGTGTGATTACTACTCAGTGCCAAACCACGTACTTTTGAGTCAATCCCCAAATTGAGAATAGATTTTCGAAAGAGCACACATTCACATTCATATCTCACGCCAATGTACACCAATTATAAAGTAACTAGCTGAACAAATTTGGAATTATTACCAATTGACTGGGTGTCATTTTTGGGGGTCACGTACCCTATAAGACCCTAATTAAGCATACGTATGATAAATCAAGTGTTTTGCCCCCTAGTTTATTTGTTTGTTTTTAGGTGTCTTGTGGTTGCTTTTTCAAATTGAACTAGTGCATGCATGTCCTTACCTGTTCCACATCCGGATTCTGCAACAAGCACGGAATATAGGTGGCTCCAACCAACGCTGTTGTTGCCGATTTCAGTTGAAGAAACGTCTTCCCACTTAAACTGGTACGACTTTTGAAATATCTTTTTATCACACTTTTCTGGTCCGTCACAATCTTGGCAAGCTGCTCATGACTGAAGTCTGTTCTCTTCAAACAACATGGCAGCACAGTGAAGTCTAGGTGGCAGAAATCCAGCAAACTCCAATTCAGTAAACGGGCAAAATCTTTGGTGTAGGTTTCAACTTTGGTTCGATCATCATCATGACCGAACAAGGAAAGCACAAAAGGAGTAAAGGTTTTGCCGATGAAAAAGATCTGAAGGAAGTCTTGAAAATGAGACGGACATGTCACAGGCACATTCAGGTCGTGAGCCAAGCTCTCTGATATCCAGGCGCACCAGGGTGACCCCTCAGCAAACTGTCGTAAGATCTCCAGTTCTTTTTCCACACAAAGTTGGTTCTTGGAAAGTTGATTCTGGTTTTCAGCTGTCCCATTTTCTGAAAATATGCATTATTTAAAGAAGTTACTTGAAATTGTTTTACCCACCTGAATAATCAGGTGCGTCTTAGTAAAGAGCAGTGTTAGGCCGTGCATACCAACAAATCTCAATGTTGAGGTTTTCTTGGATGTTTTTGAATCTAGACTAATCGTCATAAAAAAAAATTACACATGCGTTTGAGGGCAGATCTTTCTGATGAGGCCGTTTATCGTAAAACCAATTATACGACTGGAAAGGCCGTTTATTCCCCTAAATTATTCAGAAAACAGATTGAGTTTACATGACGTAGTGTCGATACAGTGGAACCTACAACACAGACACCCCCCCAAAATCAAATTCGCAAAATCAAGGTTCCCGCGTTAAAATTGACAACAAATTAGAACTGCTAAAACGAACCATGTTTAGCATGTCATTGGACAGAACAATCACATCTGCTATTAAACAGTATTGACTCACCTGAGTAATCAGGGGAGTCTTAGTAATGCAATATAGAACAGACTGAACATTGATGTTTTCTCAAATTAGAGTTTAAAAATGTCACACACTGGTACTTTTTAAATGTTTAAATACGAAAATAGTTGTTTGTACCTTCGTCAGATTACAAGGTCTAAATGGGGTCATGTTTGGGGTCAAGAAATAGGTTGCAAGGCGGTCGGGTCTATCGTTTTGTTAAACTTACACATTGTTCCAACTACCTGATCTTAGATAACTGATAGGAAAACGTTACACGTTCAGTGACGCATTACTTTCAATTTGACACTATTCAGAGAAGATCGTTTTTTCTAAATCTTTTTCTATGTGTTTTATTTGTAAAAATGAAAAGATCGGGTATTTGGAACAATTTGCAAGTATATATTGTGTTCTAAGCGAGCTAGACCAGTACGCCCTGTAGCCTAACACGGGAATTTACCATTTTCTCAAATGATTTTAAATCACACACTCCTCAGAGATGACCCAAGTTAGAATGAGCCTCGTCCAATTTCAATGTCACAGAGTGGTAATGGTCGATTCAAAAATGGAAAATTGATGTTTTCTCAATAGTCTTTAAAGGCCAGTAAGAAGTAAAATTATCAATTTCTTGACCGTTCATAGAGTAAGTGCAACGAATGACATTTTTATTCGTGTTATACGCTATACGGTGAGGCCGTTTACAAGACAGTCACTTCTAAGATGTTACGGAACCTTCAGACATACAATTAACCTTAAGCCATCTTGTCTGTATATTGACTGAAGAAAATTTGATTTGTTAGTCGTTATTTAAGCAAAGAAAACAAAGTCATAATACAGTCGAACCCACTTAATAAGAACATTGCTCATAAAAAAAACATCTCTAACAAAAAAGTACTTTCTTTTTTCACTGCCAAATACCTTTTTTCTTTCACTTAAAAATCTCAGAATAAGATAAACTCTGTTACAAGAAAGCATCGGTGATAACAAAAGAAGGTGTGTTTTGTATCACCCTTGTGTGTGTTGTTATAGGGAGGGGAGGTGGATGTCGGTGGAGAGGGGTTGCTTCGCTGGCTGCTTCAAGTTCAGGAAGTTTACAGAGTTTAGGAAAAGCTCCTACACATGGAATCTACACAAGCATTTTTGTTTTAAACCTAGTATTGTTTGCTACAACGTGCTTGAACATGAACATGCATTAATTGGAGAATAAAATCCTGTATTTGTTTTGTGTAGTAACAATGCGGTTTGTGTTATAAAAAAATAGGTTATTTTTCACCCAATTACTTGCTCATATTTAGGCCACATTTTTCAGAACTTGGTCACATAAGGAGAGAATGTTGTTAGTTGGCTTTCTCGATAAAAAGTTAACTTAAATGGGAGCTGTTAAGTCATCCTCACTGTTGCAGTTATTACAAAAGATTTTGTTGTTGACTTGGGAAAATTAACCGCAATTACGTTCCGCACACGAGTGCCTCTGCACAAGGGTCAGCTGCACAACAATTTGTCAAAAGGGCCTTAAATAAAACAAAAGGTTACCAATAGTCGGGATCTGACACTGTCATAGTACTTTTCGATGCTGAAACACCTGTCTTGTAAACATTTTCCTCGAATAGCAACTTTATAGAACCGCTCTGTCCATTTAAGTGTTGGGCTTAAAGATATAATACTTTAAAAGTTAAAGACATTATACCTTGATGGATGACGAACGCGAAACTTGAAATACAACTTTTTATCAGGCATGTGCATATGTGTACCAAATTTAATTGCATTTGCTCAACTTTTTCATATGATGACCAATAACTTTCTTTACAACCGTGTTGTATACTCAAGCAAATTGGGTTACCTTGTGTTTTGCCCAAATATGGCGATCACAGGTCACCTAGAAGATGTTTCTGACGCTTATAATACAGCAAAATAGATGTACAAACTGCAGACAAATCGCCATCTCTCTTCAGTTTTTTTTTTGGGGGGGGTTTCAGGTTTTTATTTTAGAGAAGAAAAGGCGTTGCCTTAGACATTGATCTCTCTCTCTCTGTCTCTGTCTCTGTCTCTCTCTCTCCTTCTCACTCCGTCTCTCGATAACACATGAAAATACACATATTAAGTCTCACGCACACACAGAGCCCAACCACACAAAATTACAAACATCCATTTATTATTGCATGCATAATCACGCGCTTGTCTACAGGCATATCAGGCAATGCTTTTTTAATAATAAGATTACATTGTTTTCCTTGGATACGAAAAAGAATTTGCCTAAATATTTCTTGTATTTGGCGTCTACGGAAAACAAAAACAGGATATAAGCGATATTGCCTTTTTGAAATTCTTTCCCATGTAAGCATGATAAGGACTTTAAACAGAAGACGATAATAACCCCAAAAACGAAAAAGGCCAGAACAAAATTCAGTATTTCCAGTTCCCCAAATTAATCTATTTTTTCCTCCTGACCCTTGACAATTTTTTAACCTTAGAAAAAAAATGATTTCACAGACTTTACAAGGGACGCTACTCTTCTATGACATCCAGGGGACACAGCTGGCACGAGTTACAACTATTAAAAGACACATGCGCCTGGATTCACATGATTTACTCTTGAAACAGAATTAAGTACCGACCTTCCAACCTTTTTCCCAATTCTCATCAGAAACAAACATTTTTATTTGTAGGCTTTAATAAGGTATTCCCCGTACATGGGTTTTTTTCAAGCACGAATACTACCGAGTGACATCTCCTATGTCTTTTAAAGTATATTCAAAATAAGGTAGAACGTATTGAAAACCTAGTGACAGTGTTCACCGGTGTTTCATAGATAGTCATTCTTTCCCTACACTGCCCCTTGTCGAAAAGAGTTGTATTGCTCTTACCCGCTGTGAACAATCTGTGCTTCCTCTGAGGTTCATTTTTGAATTACAATGTTTACACGAGGAAGAGGTATGTCAGACCTGTTTACCCCCATAAGTGTTTTGGAGTAATGCTCAGCCCCAAAAATAGTAATCCTGGCACAAAAATAGTAATCATTCAGCATTTGTCGCCAATTACAACGCACATGACAACTGTGTCTGCGAAACGCAATCATGCACCTATATCCATCATTCACAAACAAAACACAGTCAGTTTTTGTAGTCATCATAATTTCAAAGAAGATCACATCAAAAGCACATGCATCACTGATTCTTTTTCTTTTGCTCGCTGTAGGCCTTTTTCAGTGTGTCAAGCGCTTCTCTACTGTACTTGCGCTTGCTGCATGAGTGAGGGCGAGACTTCACCACTAGAAGGCTCTCCAGCGTCTCATCAGACAGACATGATCTCTGGTCAGTCATGTGCTTTTTCACCCCATTTTACCATTGAAAAAAAACAATGTCAAACATTTGAAATAATAAAAAAAAATTTTTTTTTTTATTTTTTTTTTTTAATGAAAATCGTAGTCTTGACACGGATAGCGGAATGGCGTATTTTTTGCAGAAAATCGTAATAAATTACGCCAAAATCGTAAGGGTAAACAGGTCTGGTATGTTAACTGACACTTACCAGCATTGAGTGCGGGAATGTCCGTTGCTTCGGCTTCTTTCTCTTCGAATATTTCATGTTTGAAGAAGGGAGACGATCCAACCAAATCTTCTCTTTCAACCAAAGCTGGAATTTTTTCTGAAAGACAATCACAACAAGAAGAGCAAACGCTCGATCGAGTCACTTTCGCAGTTCTGAATATTAAGCCCAACGTTAAGTTGTGTGTTGACGAACAGGAAAGGCTAGTTATCTCCCCTGTGTTTCCGATAACGTTTGTAAAAAGCTACAGATGTAAATAATTTGATGTAAAGAATAATCCTATAAAGTTTGAATCAAATCCGATGAATAGTTTCAGAGATATGATATTTCAATTTTTTTCCTTCAAGACATACCTGTGACCTTGAAAAAGGTCAAAGGTCACCAAAGCAGACGTCAAAGTGTAGAGGTCACTGGGAGTCACGTTCACATAAAATTTGAGCCCGGTCACTTTTATAGTTTCCGAGAAAAGCCCAACGTTAAGTTGTGTGTTGCCGAACAGAAAAGGCTAGTTATCTCCCTTGTTTTTCTGATAACGTTCGTAAAAGGCTACAGATGTAAATACTTTGATGTAAAGAATAATCCTACAAAGTTTCAATCACATCCGATGAACTTTGTCAAAGATATAAAATGTCTAATTTTTCCTTTGACGCTGACCTGTGACCTTGAAAAAGGTCAAAGGTCAACGAAACCATCGTTAAAGTGTAGAGGTCATTGGAGGTCACGACTAAACAAAATATGAGCCCGATCGCTTTGATAGTTTCCGAGAAAAGTCCAACGTTAAGGTGGTGTCTATGGACGGCCGGCCGGCCGGCCGGACAGACTAACACTGACTGATTACATAGTCACTTTTTCTCAAGTGACTCAAAAATGACCGAGTGAAACGACACTGTTTGATAATATAAATTACGAATCTCAGTAATTTCGTGTTATTTTTAACTGTCAACATATAAACTATCTTCGAATATCCTTGCCCCAATAAACATAGAACATGTTATTATCTCAAATGAGAAATTAATGCGTGGTGTACAGTATGCATATATCACAACATCGAACAACATACAACAATAGTAACAACATAAGACAATACATTTAGTGTGCACGCACAATACTTTTTATGATCATCTGAACACATATCCTTTCATAATAGTTAAGGGGAGGTGGGCCAGTGCACTACCTTTTTTTTTATTTTGAATGTTTTATTGTGTCTGAATGTTATTTTATGAAAGAAATGAACAAATGATGACAAAGAATAGTCACTTTTTGTATTTTCGGTTGCTGGTTTTTGTTTTACGCGACAAAAACAGTCAAAATACAGACAAAAGTGGAGTACAGGAGATACACGGATTTTCATCAGATGTGATTGTCACACTTCTAATTATTGTTTTATTTTATCCTTCTGGGTATGCTCTAGGGGATTACGAAGCAGATCTTGTTTATTATATTTATATTTGGAGTTAGGAACACTTCTTTGTTACAACTGTCAAACTTTAGGGTAACGCTTGCGAAATTATTTTTTGAAATAATCTGGATATGACTATAATAAAATTTCAGCAAAATCCCTTCGTAATCCCCCAGAATGTTATATTCTGCACAAACTACAAAAGAAAATATTGCTCTAGCTAAATTACAGCCAGAGAAATCGCGTAACCCAAGACGTAACCGTAGGCAAAATGGCTGAACTGAGAAAAACGACATTGAAGATTGAACACCACAGAAACACTATTGAAACAGACACACAAGGACAAAACTGTGTTATGAATGAACAGCTTAGTTTATTTGAATTGCAAACTACTTAGCCTTTAGCACGCCAGCAGAGAATTTATGCGTCCATCCCTTCTTTCCCTCTGTCAACCAGCATGGGGATACTGCTCCAGCGCTAAACGTGTATCAATGACCCGATTCTCGTTTGTATTTGCATGCGAGAATAACGGTATTTTTAACGGTAACTTACTTGAGCCAGAACGAGACTTATTTCCTTCCGTTATCTCGTCGATTTGTTGGTTTCCTCGAAGTTTTCTGCTTTTGTTTTTACATCGATACAGTACTTTGGTGCTTCGACAAGCAAGATGGAGGATGATGAGTTTGAAACTTTCGTTTGAGTTGTTTTTTGACAACAAATCGTACGTGGAATCTGAACGATTTACTGAGGAAGCTCTTCGCAATGAACTGTGTATCGCGGTGAAGAAAATGACACAGTTCGTCAAGACAGTGACGGAATTTACGAAAGTGCAGATTGATACAAACAGTTGCTGATCCAGTTTCGTTCGGGAAATGGCAGGCCCAGCAAACATTACCGATAATCTGACTGATGTTGGATACTTTCTCCTGTTTTTGTTTTTTTGCGTAGCAAATGCTCAACTTGCTTGTCGAGGAGATACTGCACAGAAACTGACTCAAATTCAGCGCAAAGCAAGCCAGTGCCGAGACGTAAAAAGTGTGCTGCATGGCGTGTTCGGAAATGGCGACCTGTGGATCTGCGTGGAGATCAAAGCTTTCCTCTGTATCGGAAACACCGACAGAATCCAAACTTTGGCCTAGTACCAGCGGAACTACTTGTTGTTGCTAACCGAACTAATAAAGACATTGTCCTCTTTCTTATTTCGAGCCATTGTTATCGTATCAAAGGTTGTTTCTCAAGGAAAAATTCGCTTTCGGTTGTCACCGATCGTTTGATGTGTAACCAGGATGTTGTCAAACCGAACGAACTTCGGGTGTTCCCGTCATGGCCGAGAGTCTCTTCGGTAGTTTCCGTATGCAAAATTCGTAAGCTGAGCATGCGCACTCACAAAGTAAACTGGTTCCCGATTTCGGTTTATGAAACGAACCAATGGATGTCGAGTACCTTCCAAATAAGGACATTTCCGTTCGATTACGATTGCTGCCTTTGCAACGGACAAGTGGCTGAGTGAATGGAACATTCATCAAAACACTGATGTCATGTTATAGGTCAAGAGCTGCTGCGCAGTTTCGTATGTCGTAAATGCACTGTTTTGCTGAGGACAAAGCCGTAACTAGCCTTTGAAATGAGACATTTTTTGGCGGGGGAATATCGACTACAGAAGACAATCAATGCCACACATGTTCACATTTTGTCTTTATTGACAGATAAATAGGACACTTTTGACAAAAACACCGACACACATGGATGATAGGTATGTTATAGAAACATAATCTGCTAAAATACCCAAAACAGTGTTTTGAACGATTTGGTCAATTTTGCACTGGCCCACCTGCCCTTAATGTGGGGTCCTGATTTGGCCTATTATGGTCCGCTGGACCCGAAAAGCAACAGCTAACTAACTACCTAAATAGTTAATGTCAGTACATTCTCTCTCTCTCTCTCTCTCTCCCTCTCTCTCTCTCCAGCACTTTGCTTTCCTCTGTACCAAATTTGGAGAACAGATATGTGACGCAATAAATCTATTGTGTCGTCGTGTTTGTTCTTTATTTGGCTTTCAAAGTTTCTTTCGCATTTTTAGCAACTTGAAGGGTGGGGAGACTTTTACCTTCATAGCCATCAGAGGTGTCTTTTTCCTGAATAAAGATGCTTTTTAGGCTTGATGAAGGCAAACTCTCAGCCATCGTCTGCTCCAGTGTAAACCTGGCTGACCTCGTATTGCCAAGCTGAAAATGTACATGTATCAGTATTAACACTATTGTGACTAGCACTGCCACGGCGTTAACGTCCTGCCTGCCCAAGCTTGCCACCAAGAAACTTCCCAAAAATCAGTAACTGTAAAGAAATCTGTCTAGCAAGCTTGAATTAAGTCCAATCACCACCAAATTTTGTGTACTAATTCAAAAATGGATGCCCCGTTCAGTCGTGCTATTTATAAGTTTGTCACGCGATTTGTTTTAGCAAAGGGGGGTGAAAGGGGGGTGAAAGGGGGATAATTTGTGTTTTTTAACGTTTTTTTGTGTGTGTTTTATTTTCCACTGCTTTTTTTAAAAGTTATTTTTTAACAGAAAGTATTATTAATAATGTTATAACCAAACAAGGTGTAAAACCTATGAATTAGCTGAAATATTGTTAACATTGTACACAGAAATAAGGAGACAGTACAAAGAAAAAAACAAGCAAATCACGCATTCACTCACAGCATCCTGACTCAAATGAAACAAAACTGTAACACTCACCAAATGATGTCTAGGTAATCCATATTGAATATAAGTCACATTTTCACAACAAAGTACCAACTGTCCACCTATGAACAATTCCAAAAGGATTTGAAGGCTCCAGCCATCCATTGTTATCAGTGCTGCCACGCCCCCATAGCTCCTGCACGATTCCGAGATACATGTTCGTCTAGCAGTATCACCCCCTACCACGTGTAGTTGCCGACTCGTACTAGCAACAACGGGACTGTTTCTTCCTCAATATCACTGCTATTATCGCTTTCTTGAGGCTAAAACGACACGATGTATCATGATCTACAGGATCCTCAAGATCCAACATCCGGAGAATCTCCTCCCGTGACAAGGCTCGCCTTCGATTCATTTTTTTTGTTCGAAAACACCACGCAAATCTGCATTAATTTGATCAAGCCGGAAGAGAAAACCACGTGTATCAAGGGAAACAACTCAATTTACTGCAAGCTTCAAAAACCGGGAAGCAATCACGAGTCGTGTACCTTGTATGTCTAATACTAAAATAGTCGCTTCCCGTCCGTGGGCGTTGCAGCGTTATTACTAATATAGTCGCATCCCGTCACGAAAGTATTAACACTGTTTTATTCAAAGAAAAGTCGACAGACCATTTTCATAGAATCTATCTATCTATCTATCTATACATATAATAAAAGAGAGTGTCTGTCTGTGTGTCTGTCTGTGGTCGCCATACCTCAGAGATGGCAAAAGATAAGCACAAGATATTTTGCATGCACACTGCCCTGGACCCACAAATGTGCACCTGGGTTTTAGTTTCTCCAGACATTGTTTCCTTCCTCGGATAATGACCCTCCCCATCTATCAATACAGTCTACATAGTGCAAGGGAGGTAAGTCATGCTTTGTCACCCACGGAAGGGAGGTAACTCTCATCAAACCAGTATACCGTGTCATTCTCAAGGGTTACCCCCCCCCCCCACACACACACACTAACCCTGCCCCCTGCTCCCCCTCCCTGCCTTCCAGATCATCGCGAATAATGTTTACGAAACGATCGCCTCAGTGAAAGATCACGAGAATTTACAGATTTCTCTCCCCTGTTCAAAAAGGTATGACGCGCTCACTCATGAGGTATGCGTGCTTTGATCAGACGGTAACTACAGTGGGTGTGAGAAGGGGAAACAAATCACGAAGAACACGTTGAACCAGCTCACACTGTCATTTTTCTTATCCACATTGGAATAAGATTCGAGAGGTTTCTGAGAGAGGGGAGAGCAGAAACACCCGGGCGAAGCCGGGCCTGACTGTGTCTGTCTGTCTGTGATCGCACCACCGCCGCTGCCGACGCCGCTGCGCTGCCAGCCCTCCAATCCTCCTCCGCCTCCCCCCCCCCCCCCCCCCCCCGAAGAGAGAAACTTTTTGTTGTGGCTTGGCTCTTCTAAAACAAGGGCAAAGCCCATACGACTCACATGCTTGACCTTGACCTTTACATGACCTTCAGGGTCATGGTCAAATAACTAAACCTAGTAATGACATCATACACTAAGAACTGCTTTACACATTTTTCCTACCAAAATACATGTGACCTTGACCCAAGGTCAAGGTCATGCAACACAAAGCTGTTAATTCAAGACATAGGAAGTACAATGGTGCTTATTGGCTCTTTCTACCATGAGATATGGTCACTTTTAGTGGTTCACTACCTTATTTTGGTCACATTTCATAAGGGTCAAAGTGACCTTGACCTTGATCATATGTGACCAAATGTGTCTCATGATGAAAGCATAACATGTGCCCCACATAATTTTTAAGTTTGAAACAGTTATCTTCCATAGTTCAGGGTCAAGGTCACTTCAAAATATGTATACAATCCAACTTTGAAGAGCTCCTGTGACCTTGACCTTGAAGCAATGTAAACCAAACTGGTATCAAAAGATGGGGCTTACTTTGCCCTATATATCATATATAGGTGAGGTATTCAATCTCAAAAACTTCAGAGAAAATGGGAAAAATGTAAAAAATAGCTGTTTTTTAGGCAACATTTATGGCCCCTGCGACCTTGACCTTGAAGCAAGGTCAAGATGCTATGTATGTTTTTTGGGGCCTTATCATACACCATCTTGCCAAATTTGGTACTGATAGACTGAATAGTGTCCAAGAAATATCCAACGTTAAAGTTTTCCGGACGGACGTCCGGACGGACGACTCGGGTGAGTACATACTCACTTTTGCTTCGCATGTGAGTCAAAAAAAGTCCCCCCCCCCCCCTTTCAATCCCCAGATCCGACCCCCCCACCACCACCACCCCCATTCCCACCACCACCGCTGACTCCACAACTACCACTCCCACTAGCCCTACATCATCAACACCAACCCAACCACCATCCCCAGCACCCCCATCATCCCCCATCACCACCACACCAACCCCTTCCTTACCCCCTAAAAGAAAAAAGAATTATAGCAATCTCGATGTCATCACTGCATGTCTACTAAAACCGCTACATTTCGTCTACAACACATCAAAGCACACGCCGCGAGAGCAGAAACACCCGGGCGAAGCCGGGCCTGAATGTGTCTGTCTGTCTGTGAGGACAGGAACGCGGTAGTGTGCATCTACAATGCCTAGGAGCCGCAGATATGCACCTGGGTTTTAGTTTCTTGATTTATTGTTTACTTTCTCATATTATGGACCTCTGCTTTATTGAATACAGCCTATATAGTGCAAGGCCAGTTCAGTGCCTACTGTTCACCTGTAGTAAGCACATAATGCCAGTAATATTAGAGACTCGCTATTGCTCCTACGTTTGTTTTCGAAGGACATCGAAAAACAAGAAGGGCAAAGCCCATACGACTCACATGCTTTACACATTTTTCCTACCAAAATACATGTGACCTTGACCCAAGGTCAAGGTCATCCAAGGTCATGCAACACAAAGCTGTTAATTCAAGACATAGGAAGTACCATGGTGCTTATTGGCTCTTTCTACCATGAGATATGGTCACTTTTAGTGGTTCACTACCTTATTTTGGTCACATTTCATAAGGGTCAAAGTGACCTTGACCTTGATCATATGTGACCAAATGTGTCTCATGATGAAAGCATAACATGTGCCCCACATAATTTTTAAGTTTGAAACAGTTATCTTCCATAGTTCAGGGTCAAGGTCACTTCAAAATATGTATACAATCCAACTTTGAAGAGCTCCTGTGACCTTGACCTTGAAGCAAGGTAAACCAAACTGGTATCAAAAGATGGGGCTTACTTTGCCCTATATATCATATATAGGTGAGGTATTCAATCTCAAAAACTTCAGAGAAAATGGGAAAAATGTGAAAAATAGCTGTTTTTTAGGCAACATTTATGGCCCCTGCGACCTTGACCTTGAAGCAAGGTCAAGATGCTATGTATGTTTTTTGGGGCCTTGTCATCATACACCATCTTGCCAAATTTGGTACTGATAGACTGAATAGTGTCCAAGAAATATCCAACGTTAAAGTTTTCCGGACGGACGGACGGACGGACGGACGACTCGGGTGAGTACATAGACTCACTTTTGCTTCGCATGTGAGTCAACAAGGTAAGAAAGAAACATTTTTTCATTGTATTTGCTACATTGTTGCTATACGTGTGTACGATGATTTGAAGCGGGATTGTTGCTACTTTGTGCACCCGATTGAGTCTACAGAGGCAACGGAAACTCAAAAATCTCTAAACAATTTCGAATTAAAAACATAAGACTTTGTTTAATTCATTCCAGGAATCCAAAACGTTACCCAGTTTATTATACTGTTCAAAAAAAGAAACGCATAGCTTGTAATATTTGGTTAATTTAGTTATATGGCTACAAGGATATCCACCAAACTGCAGAAAATGTTTATCTGGTCGTCGACCTTTCGTCCATTGTCACAAGTGAGCTCTGCACGTGACGCATGCGTTATCAGTGGCTACAATGTCAAAATTGCTCATTTGGCATGACCATTCGTCATGCTTCAGTGTAATCTCGTGAAACTCGGGGAATATTGAGCTCTCACCATGTCTTCCAAAACCCATAAAAGCGGATTGTTCGCCACAAAGAAATCAGACGACAATTCAGCGACGAAAGATGGCCCGATTGAGCAGAGAAGACCGCCAAATTGCATTGGGTCGTTTACAAGCAGGCCAAAGTCAAAGTGCAATCGCCAGGCACTTCCACGTGTCCCAGAGCACCATCAGTAGACTGTGGGTCAGGTTTCAAGCCACTGGCTCCGTTGCTGACTTGCCACGAGCGGGAAGACCAAGGGCGACAACTGCTGCTCACGACCGCTTCATACGGCTCCGCCACCTCCGGAATAGTTTCCTGTCGGCCTCATCTTCTGTCCAGGCTCTCCCCGGGCCACACCGATTATCGGACCAGACCGTGCGGAACCGCCTGCATGAAGCTGGTTTGAGAGCTCGCAGACCTCACAGAGGAGCTGTCCTCACCCGCCGCCATCGCCAGAACCGAGTGCAGTGGGGCAACCAGCACCTTCGCTGGACCGTCCGGAATCACTGGAGACACGTGTGGTTCAGCGACGAGTCCTACTTCCTGCTCCAGCGACATGATGGTCGGAGGAGGGTCTACCGGAGAGTAAACGAACGTTACGCGCCCAACTGTGTGGATGAGGCACCCGTTCATGGTGGTGGAGGCGTCATGGTGTGGGGGGCGATCAATACCGCTGGAAGGAGCACCCTGGTGCACGTCCAAGGGCGCATAACTGCCCAGCGATACGTGGAGGAAATTCTGCGCCCACACGCCCTTCCTCTTCTAGCTGACCAGGATGCCATATTCCAGCAGGACAACGCTCGCCCGCACACAGCACGACTCACCACCCAGTTCCTCACCGACCACCATGTCCAGGTGCTTCCCTGGCCATCCATGTCGCCAGACATGAACCCAATAGAACACCTCTGGGATGAATTGGACAGACGTGTGCGCAGGCGAGAAGAAGCGCCGGCAAATCACCGCGATCTATTGCAGGCACTTCAGGAGGAGTGGGACACCATCCCACAGCAAGATATCCGGCATCTGATCCAGTCCATGCCCAGAAGGTGCCGGGCAGTTGTTGCTGCTCAAGGCAGTCACACCCCCTACTGACTTGACAGCCTCGGCACCCAATCGTATTGATTGACTGATTGATTTGAAGATGCAAATGAACTGTGTGTGCATTCAACTGTGTCCATACCAAATTTCAAACAAATAATCTAAATATTGGATTTTCTGTTAATTTTTTAGAAAAATAAAACAAATTTGGCAAGTAGCAACTATGCGTTTCTTTTTTTGAACAGTATATGTTTACAGTCAAGTTCTCACTCGGCTACACTTTGTGCACCCGATTGTAAGTAGAACGGACGATTTTTTGTTTACAAACAAAAAATATTGTATTATATATCATTGGAAAGGTCTTTGCGAGACAAAAACAATGGTACCAATTAAAAGAGGGTATCTTTATTGTGTCAAAAGTTACACCTATTTAAGCATCGTTGGGGCCTGGAAAACGTGTTTCCAAATTTTCGTTTGATGTTAACAGTATGAAATGTCCTATAAACTTGCTTCAGAGAGCAATTGGGGTAAAAGTGATATGCCCTTTGAAAGATCTTTTCCAGATGAACACACTGATACCAAATAATCAATTGTGTATCCATAATAAAAACAAGTAGTCAAATTCTGTCCGACAAGATCCAGAATAAATGTCACAAAATTAGAATAGAATAAATGTGTTAGGCCCCCCCCCCAAAAAAAAATCTGTTTAGGGTAACATGACTAAAAAGTTGTTTTTTTTTCCTCAAATGTGTTTTCTTTTTCTTTTGTGATGTTTTACATTGTTTTATGTTTTTTTTATTTTTTTTATTATTTTTTTTTTTTAGGGTTGGTGCCAAAAACGTAGGGTCGGTCAGGCTACACTAAACAGACATATTTTTTCTTTGGGGGGGGGGGGGGGCCTTAGAAAAGTGATTATCACACTAACCTAAAACAACAGCTTCAGGTTGCCCTGCTCGTAGTCCTCCAGCAGATTTTTTTTAGCTTTTGCAATTTTCTGATTTAATCAAATGTCATGCTATTCAACATGCTGCTTTAGGGCTGATCTCTGAGGCGACGGTTGGGGGGAATGGTTGCTGGTTTATGTCACCCTAACCCTAACACTAACCCTAACCAAGCACACTAGGTCAATCATAGTCAATTGTGGCGGCTGACCTCAACCTATTTCAAGATTCAAGAAACCTCAAGAAATGAGCTCAAAATTGAAAGTGCACAGTATTATTCCAGAGAACTAATTTGGCTCTTTTGAAGCTTTTCTTCTTCTTCTTCCAATGTGTGCCTCTGATTAAAACTTAACATTCCTATAACCGTTTAAAAAATGTGCTATAGTTACATGTAAAACCGAAAAGAATGCGCGCAAATAATGTGTTTGGAAATCGAAAGTAGAAAAATTCAAGGGGAGCAACTCAATAATCGTAGAAAGGGACGTAACTTTTGTCAATCTGAAATGGCAGCCAACCCCCCCTCGTGTGGGAAACCCCCAAGAACTAATGAAGGCCGCCAAGTAAAAGCCAACTGTTACTTCCAAATGGTAGAAAAATGGATGAACTAAACCCCGATTGTTGCCCTATGCTGCCCACGGTCATTGAGAAAAGATATGAAGTGTTAAAAATAGCGTATTTTCATGCTAACAGTACTATTTTTTTACAAAAAAATACAAGAAATGCTAAACACCATCATGTTGAGACGCCATTTCTGTAACGTGTAGATCACGTGTGAATAAATTATAATATCATTAAATAAGTAAAGTCAGAAGGCAAATTTGCGGTGACATGATATTTTTGTCGGCTTCCACCATTGTCTCTAAAACCTACTATAGTAAGTGTTTGATATCATTGAAAAGAGCGAAATGTCTTCTCTCTAGACATACCATTCTGATTATCGACGAAACTACAGACTCATTTATATTTCCTACTACAAATGCATTGTTTACATGGATGACACGTACGCGTGGCCCCAGCCTCGCAATCGTCTGTCCTCACTACCGATTGAGTCTACAGAGGCAACGGAAACTAAAAATTCCCTAAACAATTTCGAAACTAAACAATCCTTTACTCCTATGCAAGGTAACCATAAATTAGAATGAAACAAAAAAGGAGGACACCGGAGAAAACTCCATATGTCCCCGGCAGTCAATCAGACGATCACCAGAGACGTTTTCCACCCCCCAACCCACGTCGAAAACGGTCTCGCAACATGGCGCAGGCTTGTCTCGACATCCTCGTCGCCAATGTAATATTTTACACGGGTTTTACGGGATGCCCATAATGTGCCCTTGGCAAGTATGGCCGTCCGTCCCTAGCGGCCATTATCTACTGGAACGGCAAGCTAAGCACAGGCGTCTACCCAAGTGACTTACTTGATTATGTGAGCATCCCTTGCGGGTCGACATACGTCTTCTGGTTGTGGTTTTCTCTGATATACTGTAATATTTTACACGGGTTTTACGGGATGCCCATAATGTGCCCTTGGCAAGTATGGCCGTCCGTTCCTAGCGACCATGTTCTACTGGAACGGCAAGCTAAGCACTGGCGACCATGTTCTACCAAGGTACTTACTTGATACGGGGATCCCTTTCGGGGCGACGTAACGTCTGTTCTGTGTGATTTCTCTGATAAACTGCGCCGTCCCGTTGGCGATTTGCCGCCTTGTCGCCTGATTGGCCTACCTCGTCACGTGGTCCGTCAATGGTCTGTCATTCGTCAGTCGTGTCATGTGATCAAACCCCCCTCTTTGCAACTAAGTTATTTCCCTTACATTCCTCCCCGTTTAATTAGAGCCCCTTTTCCATTACAAATTATATTGCAAATCAAATCTCCTCTCAACTATAATCCTCATTTTATTCATTCTAAAACAACATTGACCCATTATGTTACTTTACGGCACTTAACTAAATAACGTTTTAAACTTGTTCTTCCTTATAAACTCCCACTATAATGGTGCTGCAAATAATGCTATTATCTATCAAAATATATAGTGTTCCATTTAACTTTATCCTAACTGTACTATGCCAGGCCAGACTGTTTAGTAACTTAGCAAAAGTTTATATTTTGCTGACGCCACTATTGGAAATTGATTCATACAATGCTTTAATAACTTGTGTACTTTGTCAGAAGATTTGAGAATACCACGGCCCGCTATGGAATTATAGAAATCTCAATGTGAATAAAAAGAGTACATTCCCCAATATACATTAGATGAATTTAGGGAACATAAAACCCACTTTATATCAATTACAATCCAAAACTGAACAGCAACAGTTCAGTGTTTAACGGGTATCAAACATTTAAGTCCAGCTTACCTTCTAAACCATTGAACAAGGAGATATATTATATGTAAACAAATGTGGAACAAATTTGTAAAACACAACCGAGTTCAGCTTACCGGCTGAACAACAATTCAACAACAGTAACACTTTTTAAAAGAACAACAGAACTTCAAAATCTGGGTCCATCACCCAACACGTGGCCTCCACTGGTCTCCAATTGCCAACCCAGCTGGAAGACACAAACGTCTTCACAACATGCACCACGGGCAACAGTGCTTCTATGGGCTGCTTTAAAAGACCATTTAATGACGAATATTCAATTCATCAAGGGGACCGACGAACCTCGTCAGCTCAAGACCAAAGCAAAGGACGCGCCCGTTCGTTCTCGAACAAACACCCGACCGACGCACCGGTAGCGAAAGACCATAACGACCCTGAAGTTTATATGACGTCTTCAAATGTGAGAAGAGTCACTACCTCTCCACTGGCCGTTCGTTCACGTACAACCACCCGACCGGCGCAACGGTAGCGAAAGACCAGAACGACCCTGCAGTTTATTTGACGTCTACAAACTTGAGACGAGTCACTGCAATCATGGTTTCAGTCCGAGTCCACTAGCTGTAAACACGCGACTGATACGGCTTGACTCGGATTTCCAGCTGCACGGATTCACTGAGTATATCTTCCTTCTTCCTACCTATACCCCTTTGATCTTACCATGCCAGGCTGCAACGCCGGCTACCTCAAAGTGTTTTAGTGTTCCTGAGACTTTCTAAATTCTTCCATTTCCACAGCAATACCGTTCTTTACATTTCCATCATCTTTCCAAGCCATTTTTTCTTTTCTTTCGCCATTTCCATATTTTTTCCAGGACAATGCCTTTCTTTCCATGGCAATGCCATTTTTTCGTTTCTTTCCATGTCCCGCATCTTTTCAGGAATGCCTTTCTTTCCATGGCAATGCCATTTTTTCTTTTCTTTTCATGTCCAGCATCTTTCCAGGACAATACATTTCTTTTCATGGTAATGCCATTTTTTCTTTTCTTTTCTTTTTCCATTTCCATCATCTTTCCAGGACAATGCCTTTCTTTCCATGTCCATTCTCTTTTCGTGGCAATACCTTTCCATTTTGCAACACATGTCAACATAATCCTTTCCAAGCATCTGCTTTGTCTTTGTGTACTGCTCTTGTTTGGGTTTTTTAAACATCACTGCAGACCTGAATTGTTCTTTTTATCAGCAGATCAGCAGCTTATATGATTTTTATTTGGGTATCTTCTTTTCATATGTACGAGACACCCTCTTCATTCTTATATCAAACTTCAGGCTTTCCTGCTACCTGCAGAAATAGAAACATCCCCCATCGCACGTGAAGTGCTTCGTTACACTAGATAACTGCATATATGTGCACGTGCTTGGCCACTCTTCTTTTACCTACAGTTGGTGCAAAACCACCGAACACTGCAGGGAACTTGAGCTGCTGGGAAATATTTGAGTATCTCCTTCTTTGGTGTTGACCTATAAAAGCTTCTCTGGGGAGCACTACCAGTATTTGAAGACAGGCCCCCACCCTTAGGCTGTTTGCGATAGGCATTTTGTGCAACTGTCTCCCTTTTCACCCGTTCTGAAAAACAGGACCACGGAGTGTAACTGCTTGCTGCGGTGGTGTTCTGAGACACAACTATTCTCAGCTACCCGACCATTAAAGCTTCAGGTTAACTGAGCATATCGGTCTCAAATTCTGTCTCCACCCGCTGTGAAAACGGGAACATGGGTATGGAGAATTGGACTGCCACTGCAGTTCTGACAATGTTAGAAACACAAAGACCACTCTCACGTGACTACGGATCGCAACTGTCAATGTCCTGAGACAAAACTTATCAGATTCAGTCTCAGCTTCCCAACACCAGGAACTTGGTGTTGAACTGAGCGTCTTGGTCTCAAGTTCCTTATCCTCCCGCTATAAAAACGGAACCATGGGCACGGATAAGTTCGCCCTGCCACCGCAGTTCTGACAGTTTTACAGATGACCACTATCACGTGTCACTCAAAGCTTGATGTGATCTGAACGTCTTGGTCTCCACTTGCCTTTGATTATGCTCCGTGTTCAAATGCACCATTTGCCGACAGTGTGTTTTAGTGACAAAGCGCCATTTTCTACTCGATACCCGGCGAAACGAGGATTTAGAGCGGCTCCGTCTACACCTGTTAATCAGTATTGTTTAGGAGTTCAGTGCAGCCGACACAAACAGAAATACAGCGGTCCAGAAACAACTGGTCGCCCGGTATTGTTTGTATCCTGCAGTTCAACTGCAATCCATTTCTTACGCGAAGAATACTCGGAAACGCTGTTGAAAGTTTCTCCCGACAAACATCGCGACTTCTTATCACATTTTGATATTTGTTACGTACCGTACCTGTTTGCTGTTAAACGGTCTCGTAAACTTATCATTCCAATATCCTATTATGTATATTTCTTACCCAGTTCTCCACCAGCCAAAAAATTATTATCGATGACCATGAATTAAGGTGAATGTAAGCAACTTAAATTTCAAAGCGTAAAATGCACAATGACTAATAATGGTCTACAGAATGAATGCCTTATACTTTCAATGAATTAATCGATCACTGTGAAACAATGTAAACAGTGACTACATTACCCCCTAAATCAATAAAGTGTTGTACACACACGAAATACAAACCAATTAAACCACTAATTTACAGTTCATCCAAAACGTGTTTGATGTTCTTTAATTTCTTTCTTTCTTTGTTGTTCTTTTATTCATTTACATTTTCTTTTCATTAGTAACCCCGTGAACAACCATAATTATATGGAACTGAGTGAAATGGAAATGAAGTGATACTCCTTCATGAATTTACGTCACAAGCTTACGAAAACAAACACAGTCGACGTCACCCAAACCAAGACTACGAGACTGGAGTTCCGCAATGCTTATGATCCTGGGTTGACCAAGACTACACCAACAGTACAAACGCTATACCCTGATAGCATGCTAACGTTAATTTAACGTTAATTTAACGTTTGCATGGTTAGATTTTGGTTTACGGTTAGCATTAAACGTTAAATTAACGTTAAATTAACGTTAGCAGAAAAACGGTTCTAAAGCAAACGTTAAATTAACGTTAAATTAACGTTAGCAAGCAAACCGTTTTCATGGCAAACCTTTTTTAAACGTTAATTTAACGTTTGCCTGAAAACCAATATAAAACGGTTTGCATTGAAACGTTAAAATAACGTTAAATAAACGTTTACACATAACCGTTCAATATCAAACCATTTTTAAACGTTAATTTAACGTTTGCCTGAAAACCAATATAAAACGGTTTGCATTGAAACGTTAAAATAACGTTAAATAAACGTTTACACATAACCGTTCAATATCAAACCATTTTTAAACGTTAATTTAACGTTTGCCTGAAAACCAATATAAAACGGTTTGCATTGAAACGTTAAAATAACGTTAAATTAACGTTGGCACATAACCGTTCAAAATCAAACCAATTTCAAACGTTAATTTAACGTTTGCCCGAAAACACAAAAAAACCGGTTTGCACTGAAACGTTAAAAAAACGTTAAATAAACGTTGACACATAACCGTTCAAAATCAAAGCAAAAGCAACACACAAAAAAAATGTTGTTATTGTTGTGGTGGTAACATTGACATTAACAATAACAAGCAACAAAAAAAAATTTGAAAAAAAAAAATTTGAAAAAAATAAAAATGTAAAAAAAATAAAATTGACATATTATATCAAAAACAAACGTTTCAAAAAAATGTATTTGTAAAAAAAAATAATTAAAAAAAAATTACCATAATGTAACGTTAAATTAACGTTAGTTTTATGTTTTATGGCTAACGTTTATTTCATGTTTTATGGCTAACCTTAAATTAACGTTAGATTTAGGTTAGTTTGCTCATCAAGATAAACGTTAAATTAACGTTAACATTTAACGTTAATTCAACCAAAATAAAACCATAATATAACGTTAAATTAACGTTAATTTAACGTTTACCGCTAATATCAATTTGACCAAAATAAAAGTATAATACAATGGCTGTTTGAACGTATTTTTCACGTTGAGTGCAAACATTAAAAAGAACCCCCCAAAAAACATAATCAAACGAATCATAAGGAAAATAATTTTATTTAATTTTTTATTTTGCTTTTTAAATTTTTTTCTTATTTGAAGATGCATTTCCCATAGTCTTTTCTGTCTGCTGTTGTTGTAGTGTTATATATGTAGCTAAAACCATGTTAAAAAAAGACAAGCAAACACCAACATGTAAAGTCAAATCAAAGTTTGAAAAGGGTTTTTGGTGAGAACGGTTTGCAGCTAACGCTATATGATCTTGTTGTATTACTTAATCCGGAGAGCATGCAGGCTGTTGATTTTTTTTTTTTTATCTCTGTCTCATTGCAAGGATGGTACTGGCCAGGTCTCATATTTTGAGCCAAAGAGTGTACATGCTAACATAAAACAAAACAAGAAAAATAAATAAAACCATTAGAAACATGTTTTGACAATATGTTGTAAACATTTATTCATCATTCCTTGATATTTCCACAATATAAAAAATAAAAAATAAAACCATGATAAAAATGTCAAAAGTTGAATCAGTTCTAAAGTTTCTAGAAGTGAGTTTGGATATATATATATACCACACTTTTAGGTTCTGTACCTAGAAATTTACCAATTCTATTCCATCTTTTGGGTTTAAAAAGTTCTTTGCAGATATATATATATTATACATCCAAAATGATGCCACAAGAGACAAGGAAATATGAGGTTATTTGCAACACCACCAGCAGAGGAAGAAGTCGCTCACTTTGCAGCAGCAGATAAAAAGAATTGTTGAATTTGAAGCAGGAGCAGACACAGAAGTTGTTGAATGTGTAGTATCTGCAGCAGACAAAGAAGTTGTTGAATTTACAGCAGACGATATATTTGTTAAATCTGCAGCAGCACACAAAGAAGTCATTCACTTTGCAGCAGCTCCAGACAACAAGAATTGTTGAATTTTAAGCAGGAGCAGACACAGAAGTTGTTAAGTTTGCAGCAGGAGCAGCAGCAGACAAAAAAGTTGTTGAATTTGCAGCAGACGATATACTTGTTAAATCTGCAGCAGCAAACAAAGAAGTCATTCACTTTGCAGCAGCACCAGTCAACAAGAATTGTTGAATTTTAAGCAGGAGCAGACACAGAAGTTGTTAAGTTTGCAGCAGCAACAGACAAAGAAGTTGTTGAATTTGCAGCAGACGATATATTTGTTAAATCTGCAGCAGTAGCCATGGAAAAAGTTGTTGATACAACCAGTGCAGACGATGACATGTCTGCAATAGGCGACTTTGAAGATCTGCTCCACATGCTATGACACCTGCAAAGACAAAGAATGCAACAATCTTAAAACATAAAGAATTCAGTGTTATTTGAGAACTTCAGTGTAAACACTATAATTATGTCTTCTTTGTTGGTGTTCTTTGCTGAACATAGAACTGAAGGTAAATAAGGTTTAAATTGTCTTTGCATTATGCCAATATTGTTGAATTTACTTCTGTGAATTTGCTAACTTTGATAGCATCATTCTGTGTTTGAATGAAATGCTCTATGTCAATGCTGCCTGGCACGGACAACAGCCCTACCCACCCGTCCACCCCCACCCCACCTACACACACACAGAACACCTTCCCAAAAATGTTCCCCAGACTAAGACAATGGAATGTCAGTTGGACCTTGACTAAAAATATGTATAGGTAAAGATGTCCCAGCTACAACAAATTGTTCTGTCAGAAGACCTCCTACATGTCGAAATGATGTGATGGCCGACCAGCCAAGAATTACATACATATCAATGACCCTATGCTGAGGCCTGACAATAACACTGCCTTCTCTCAAATATGATTTTCTGTTATATAATAATATGACTGCTGGAACATTCATCTTAGCGTTAAACAAGGATTTTACCTGCAAACACACACACACACAGTGACACACACTTACTTGGCCTCAACAGCCAGAATGTCGGGGTTGTACCTTGTAGTTTACATCCCTGTGAATGCTTTCTGTTCCATCCTCATGGTAATTCCTCCCACCCTGCAATGAAAGCATTGATGTGTGAATTGCATTAATTACAATAGTCTAAACACACTCAAATCTTTACTTGTTAATGAAGACAGAGAGATAGAGAGTGGGAATGGGGGGGGGGGAGGGGGGGGGGGGGAGGGAGAGAGCAGTTGTCAATCAAACCTTGTTTTAAGTGTCTTTGAATAGATCATTTTCGAAAATTACTCCCCATGCCTCTCCTGAGATCTCTTATTTACTGTACAGTAATGCATTTGACCTGAAGCTGTAAGATTGAACAGTAAGTGCCCTGGGTGCACATGTGTGGAAAGTATCAGATTGAGAGAGAGAGAGAGAGAAATTTTCAGATTGAGAGAGAAAGAGAGAGAGAGAGAGAGAGAGAGAGAGAGAGAGAGAGAGAGAGAGAGAGAGAGAGAGAGAGAGAGAGAGAGAGAGAGAGAGAGTAACAGACAGAGTCTAGAGACAGAAAGACACAGAGAGAGACTGAAACAGAGAAAGAAAGAGACAGAAGGCAGGAAAGAAAGAGAGAGAAATCCACCTTTCCAATCGTTATGCATGATATTGCTTTGATATTTGTGACTCGTATGAAAAATAAGTCAACAATCACAATGCCAACGGATCGTGAACTATGAATCACAACATTACCTGAATTTCGTCAGTGCTGAAAGTTCCATTTGCCATTCGCCTCAGCGTCACAAGATCTGTAGTGTGTATTCCTGATATGCTGAAGTGTAGCATGTTATCTTATACATGTATCAGCAGTCACACTGACTTTGAAGTTGCTAGCGTGTTAAAAACTGTCACAGAAACTTTTTTTAATTTCGATTCCAGTTCCACAGTGAAAAGTTTGAGACTGAGAGTAATGTCCCTTGGCGATCAAGGGAGGTCACTCAGAATTTTCGTTTCTAGTTATCGAAGGACGTAACGGCAAGTTGTGCTGATGAGGAAGATTGGAAACTGGCACTGGCAGAACTTTGCAAGAGCACTATGATACACCAACAGAAACGAACCAGACTGGACAGTCCAATACTAAGACCGAAGGCGCAAGACATAACTGGACTGGTTTCAAGATTTTTACAAACTTTGAGTGAGTATTCGTATTGCCTATGGAACTTGGAAGATAGATTTGCTAATTATTGAGACTAGATCAGATGTATTTTTTATCTCTTGGAATACATGACTGATGAGACTAAAAAGTTTGCTTTGTTTCTTAGGTGTGTGTGTGTGTGTCACTGTGTGTGTGTCACCGTGTGTGTGTTTAGGTGTTTGCTGTTTTTCTTTATTGTTGTTGTTGCCTGAAATGGTGATTTCAACAAACACAACAAACAGTGATATCGTTACAAGGTGTCATTCTGGTGTAAATAAATAGCTTTTATTCTTTCAGATTATACCACAAAAAAACTGTCTGCATTTGGTGGGGAGGTGCCTTAACTGGTCAAAAGAAAAGTGAGCTGATTGATGGCATGGCCGTTCATCGCATTTGGATGGGAAAAGGCAAAACCAATTTCCATTCTTCAACAAGCTGAAGGTTTGCATTGGAAAACAGTAAGTGGGTTTTTTAAATGAGTTTTCAATGTAACTGACAGAACAATTTGTTGTGTAATTATTATATAATCAGTTGTGTAATGCTTGCAAAACACACACACACACACATGTACACACGCATCCCCCATCCCACCCCACCCCTTTCCACATGTATATATACATTACATACACACACAAACTCCAATTTGAACTGTACCTGTTTCAGTGGTGGACCTTTCTGGTGACCTGTAATTACTCAACTGTCTGTTGGAACATATTATATTAGGGAAAATAATCTATCAATGTGCTTTTGTAAATTTGTTGGTTAAATCAGAATTACTTTCAATTCTGTTTCCAGTCCTTTGTGCAAATTCGTATTAATTGGACATTATTTCTTTCAGATGAAAAAAATCCTGTCTACAATCGGAGAGAGAGAGGTGGCAATGGGAGGGGGCCACAGTCTGAAGGATGGCTGTACCAAAGCATGCAGTTGGAAGGGGACAACCCATCAAGGTTTACAATTGTCAGCTTTGAAAACAGTGAGTTCAATTTGGTACATGTATAATTATTGCTTGCAACAGACCCACAATCCACCCACCCACACACACACACTCATATAAATTCATATATCAACCGTTTCTGTATCAGTGATGGACTGGTATGATGAACTTTTCTGTCTTTAAGTTTAATAACATTTAGGAAAACATGTTGTCATTCTGTGCTTGTTTGTTTTTGTTTTTGTGATAAGGCCTAAAAAAAAAAATAGGTGTGGTTACGGTAACCCGACCTACCCTATTTTTTTGGGCCGACCCTATAACTTTTTATTACATTTGTCAAAAAACAACCAAAAAAACCCAAATAAACGAGTGCAGAAAACGCAATGCAAGCGAAAGCGCCCGAGTCGCACACTTATTTCCCTGTCAACTAGGTTTAATTTGTACACGTTAGAAAAAAAAAGTGATTGCCTACCTTCCTACCCTATTTTATTTTGGCTATGTTACCGTAACCACACCTATTTTTTTTGTGTGCCTAACTGAGAATCCTTGTTCTCATTCCTGTGCACATGACATGTATTTATATTGACTTTTATTCGCTCAGATAACAAACAAGTCTGCAATTGGTGGGAAGGTGTCTGGACTGGTGGGAAGAATGATGAGTTCATTGATGACAGATGATTGTACCAAAGTCATTCAATCAGAAGGGGGAAAAAACATCGAAGTTTCCATTGTCTGTGCTGAAAGTTCACACTGTTGACCAGTAAGTGAATTGTTTAACTCAGTGTCGTCTTTTTTACATTTAGTCAAGTTTTGACTAAATGTTTTAACGTAGAGGGGGGAATCGAGACGAGGGTCGTGGTGTATGTGCGTGTGTGTGTGTGTGTGTCTGTCTGTGTGTGTGTGTGTGTGACCAAGACTACACCAACAGTACAAACGCTATAGGGCATGTCCAAAAAATTAGCTCTCTCAACGCTTGAAATTAAAACACAAATTTCTTTATTTCGGTACGCTGGCTTTGTTGTAGAATGTTCATAATCAATATTTTATTTTCCTCACTGAGTTATGTCCCTTGTTTAGCAGTCATATTGTTTAAGAGGATTTCACTGTGCATGAAGTGACGTTTTTGGTCACTTTTTTTAGATTCGGGTTCAGTACAATCCAATTTTTTTTGTAATTTCAGTAATCATCATATCACATGAGACTGACATTGATGTATACTGTGATACAAGTCGGCAGTTGTTGAAACTCTTTGTAGCCAAAATATTAAAGAATGCAACTCACCCCCCTAAATGGCCTCGTCCGTGACATTTTGGATAAAAAAATTCATGTACTGATTGCATTTCGTTTTATACAGAAATGTTACTTGAGATTATCTTCAAGCTTTTCGAAAGGCACTATTTGTCGCTTTTATTTAATTTGCCAGACATACAGTTGCTGACTTAATTGTGTCACGGACGAGGCACTTTTTGATGTGTTATAGCGGTATTTGCCTTCCTTTTGTCTCCCTGTCTTTGCGCGTGCTTCATCAGAAATCAGTCAGCTGATTAATTTAGACCTATTCTTAGACTGAGACATGTCATGACATGCTGATGACGTCATCGATGACGAAAAAAAATATATGATGCGTTAGTCTAGACAATAATATGTGCCTGGTGGAATGTTGTTTTTTTATCAATAATTGTGGGGAATGCAGATTACTAAAAATGTGAAGCAACCCAAACACATTATGTGGTTGTCAAGGGTGATACCAACATCATTTTGATGTAACCGCCATTCTTTCGTTAGCGGCCATCCATGATAGACTGCAAAATGCGGCCAAAACAAACTTCGGCCGATCGTACATGCCGTTACAGACAAAGAATGTCAGAAACGAAAAAACAACAGGCGAGAGAGGACAATGTTGCAGTGAAATACACAAGTAAAATGCTTTCGGGGCAGCCAATAACGGTGGTCCAGGCGACAGGTAAAACTGTAACATTCGGGAAAGCAACCAAACCAATGATGTACGTCGGGTACATTCACCAGCTAAAACATTATGTGTCCATTCAACCTGCAAGACGCCGAAACAGTCGTTGCCGTTGAAAGCCCTCGAACCGAGTACCATTGAAGCCTGCAAAACAATACTCACCTGCGATTACTTGACGCATCTACCGACTACGCTGTCGCTCACAGTGGCAGTGCCAATTACGCTGTTTTTAGGGGGGAGGGGGAAGAAGTGAGCCGTGTCGCTGATTGGTTACCGATTCGGTAAAGGTGGTAAAGACAAGTCTGACACTAGTCAATAATTGGAAGCAATCTTAACGGAAACTGGCTTATAATTATTGGGCATTTAGTGTGTTCCGTCGAAGCTTCGTGCTCATTTGTTACCTCATGTAATTATGACTTTGTTGCCGCTTTCTCTGTCCCTCAGTGTCAATATTTTGACATGCCAATGAATGTGCTGTTTTGGAGGGGGAGAGGGGGGTGACGAAGTTAGCTACGCTGTCGCCCTGTCGCTGATTTGTAACAGATTCGGCAACGGTGGAAAAGACAAGTTAGTTTGACTTTACATTGTAATTGGAAACAATCTTTACTTTGCCTTTTCAGAAACTGACTTTTATTTGGCATTTTAACCATTTACTGTGGAAGCTGCATGCTCAGTTGTTATCTCATGTTGGAGGGAAATTAACAATCCTGAAGTTAAATAAAAGCAACTTGCCGAAATTCTGTTAAATAAACAGCATCGTTTGTCTTTCAACCTTTGACAAGTGTTTTGTTTTATTTATATGAGAGAAAAACCCGTTGGTGCAACACGTATTGTCCATATTTAGACAAACAGACACATGCTCAAACGCATGCAATCAAAACATATTTCATTCGAGCTCATAATTTTGATGCATTTCTTAATATACACTCTGTCACAATACAATTTTCAACTTGATTGGATTAAAACTTTGGCTGGATAACTCTCCAACACAAATCTGAAAAAAAATCAAGGTTCGAACATAGATCTGACCTTGACCTTTCATTTACAACCTTGAAACTTTGCACGACAGATTATATTACCCATATGTACCTATCCACCAAGTTTTGTTTTCAAATATTCATGGGCTCTTGAGGATCCTTCTTTATGCTTACTAAAGCTAACGGACAGACGTAACCCGGGCAGACGAACGAGCGAATGTAAACACTGACCCAAATTAATGATAGTCTCACATTGTGGGTGACTACTGAAAACGATATGTTGCTATAATAAAATTTGTTGATCTCCTGAAGACGTCACTACTAATACTATAGTGCATTTCGTACGTGCCTCGTCCGTGACGCGTACTGGCCTCGTCCGTGACAAATGTTCAAGCGTTTCTCCGAAATGTGATTTATTTTTTAACTTTTTGAATTATCTTTACCGAAAGAGCAATGCTTGCCATTAATGTTTCATCGCTATGAACGAAAACAGCGAACACAATTCGCAGAAATATCAACTTACTTCTTTGTGATTGAAAAATAGGACAGAATTTTGGCCTCGTCCGTGACGCACATCAAACATCGAAGAACTCGCCCACAAATTAAATATTTCTCTATTTCATACATCACAGAGAACAACAGTCACAAGTTGCATAATCCTCGATCATTGTCAACTTAATATAGTTGTTTTGTTGATTTCCACGTGCCTTTATATTCGTCCGAATGCCTCGTCCGTGACGCTGGATATGCCCTATATTGAAAATCGAACGAACTCGGCAGTTTACAAGACTTTACGATTTGGACCAAAAAATGTCTGAAATAGAAAGCACAGAATCTAGCGAAGATTCTTCAAGAACAAAGAATAATAAATCCGATAACAAAATCGCACCTTGCAAAAGCAAACTGAACATTATAGTCTCTGCGATCAGCGCTAGCGATCTACGAGAGGATCTAGTGATGACCGCATGTGGTACGACGCATGCGTAAATTTCACCGGATTTTATCCGAGAAAATCACATGCAAATAGAACAGTGCAACGGGAAACAAAGAAACCCTAATCGAATTGTAGAAAATGAACATTTATTTCTGAAAAACGCCGGAGTTGTCAATGTTCTGCCTCACAGACGGCTACGTGGCCTCTGTAGAACGAACGACTGCTACCAAACGAAAGAGAAAACAAAAATAGATCCAGACAGATCTAAGATCAAAGCATACCTCGTTTCAAAGTAAATCTACAGCAAACAGGCAAGGTTAATAACAGAATGCGAACGAGATCTGAATCCTGAAGATTCAGTACTGGAAACAAAATCTCAACAACAAAATATCTTGAGCGAAATCCAGCTCGCTGCCGCACGAAAAAGATGAAACGTACGCGGACGAAACGGTTATGATGCAATCTACACACATTTTACGCGATGCATAAATGAACATAGTCTGATAGCTGAACTTAATATTCCCATAACAAACCGAACATAGTCCGATAGCGGAACTTTTAAACGCCATAAAATTATACACGCCAGTAAATCCAGCACCCTATACTCACGTGACGCTGGTAACGTGACTAGTTATGACGTTACTTTTCAAAGATGGCGGCTGCATGTTGCTGCTTTAGCGATTGTTTGGGCAATGATATTTTGTGTGACTAAGAGTAAGACGTATTTTCATCGGACAAAATGTTAATGTTTCAAACCATGAGTAAACTTTGTGTGGTTTTGTGTGCTTGCATGCTTGCGTGCGAAATTCTGCAATCGTAAACAGTGCATGTTTGAGACTGCGAGGACGTGTACTGCGAGGTGTGTGCGTGTCACTGTCACACTGTGTGTTTGAGACTGCGAGGTGTGTGTGTGCGTGTGCGTGTCACTGTATATATATGTTTGAGACTGCCAGGTGTGTGCGCGTCAGTGGGGGGCATACACCACAGGCCAGTCTGTTCATCGTTGAGTTTGAGCGGCACAACTGAAGTTGGTTGTTCCATTCTAAAGATGCAAACCGAAAAAGACAGACACCACTGGAGTCATTTGAGATCAATATTATTATTCAATATTGTAGTAACTGTTTTAATATAATAGTAGTAGTAATCAGGTATACCTGTACGAAAGAGGATCTGATAATCATCTTTTAGTTGAATACATGTATTTTATTTTTGCAGCATCTTTTTGAATGTGGGGGATATTGTACAGTGGAACCCCCCTTTTAAGACCCCCTCCCTTTTAAGACCTTGTTTTTTCAGATGTTCTGTTCATAACCTCTGTAAATTTACCTCCATTTTAAGACTCCCTCTTTTTTAAGACCTGATATTCTCAGATTTTTAAGGTCTTAAAAGGGGGGTTCCACTCTTCTGCTTTCTTATGTTTAAGATGTCTTGTGTTGCCAGAGTGTCTCTGTCAATGTTAGTCTTGTTGTGTTGCCAGAGTGTCTCTGTCAATGTTAGTCTTGTTGTGTTGCCAGAGTGTCTCTGTCAATGTTAGTCTTGTTGTGTTGCCAGAGTGTCTCTGTCAATGTTAGTCTTGTTGTGTTGCCAGAGTGTCTCTGTCAATGTTAGTCTTGTTGTGTTGCCAGAGTGTCTCTGTCAATGTTAGTCTTGTTGTGTTGCCAGAGTGTCTCTGTCAATGTTAGTCTTGTTGTGTTGCCAGAGTGTCTCTGTCAATGTTAGTCTTGTTGTGTTGCCAGAGTGTCTCTGTCAATGTTAGTCTTGTTGTGTTGCCAGAGTGTCTCTGTCAATGTTAGTAATGTTATTGCGAATTTCAGTTAAAAGTTTGTGGGGCTCAATCCCAGGTTGTAGCCTTGCAGCAATCAGGCTTCTCAGATCATCAGACAATCTCAAGGGCATGACCAACATGATCTGTACAGTATATAACCCTCACCGTCCCATCTTCCAAAGAATTGAAAGCTGTCATGAATGCAGTGTAAGAGGTTCACATTTACATGTGTACATGATAATTGTTTAAATCTTGAGATTTATTTTCATTTATTCCAGTGGTGCAGTCACTTTGCAAAGAGAGTCCCTTAAATACAAATTTTGATTATCCCCCCTGCACTACTCCTTAGTCTACACTTCTGTGTTGATGATAACTCTGGTGTGACCAGTGTGCTTGTCTCCCCTGCACTACTCCTTTGTCTTGTGTAGGGATACAAAAATTTATAAGCAATAATGTACTTTTTGTATTAAAACATTTAAAGTTAATATTTTGGAACCTTCTATGTTATTAATGAATAATTATAGTATTTTGAGGCACTGAAAGTAGTTGAGTGTAAGGAACTAGTTTCTTCTGGCTACAGGATAAGACAGTGCTTATCCTACAATTCTGGAATTTTTCCCTCCATTTTTCCTTTGACTCCAAGAGAAGAGCATGGCTTAGTGATGATGATCTGACATAACATTTTCCATATGTCCGCTATGACAGCATTTAAGGTATGTTTGTGTGCTTTTATTCATTCTGGTAATTATGTATGAAATTGTTGTTCAGGACTGTTTTTAGGATTTTAATAATGTATTTGCCTAGGTTTTCTGGAAGGTCTGCATGCTTGGTAGTTTCCAGACAACAGAAAGTGGACAAAGTTATTTTGTTCACAAACTATGGTCTCTTTTATTCCTATTATGAACAGAAACATTTTCTTTGGAAGGATTGTATTGTTTGGCAAATTATGTGGTGAATTTCGAGTTTACTGAGAATTCTATGGCTGTCTGGAAGAGGGAGATTTCCCGCCATAGAGCTGTGTCTATTTTTAGACTCATAAGTAGACCGGTTTTAGCATTGCCGGGTCAAGGTTGTAAGAGCGTTTCCGGTGTAAACAAAGCAGATAACAGATTCAGAAAATGTTCTATTCAATCTTTGTCACTTTTTCTGGTGTGGTTTCTCCTACCTTTGAGTGGAATGCACATATGTGGTGTGTTATTCTTGTGTAATTTGTAGTTTTTCTGATGTTTGATATTATTTTATTGGAAGATTTTCTTGGTTTTGAACTTAGGTTATTTTCTTGTGGTTGTTCGTTTTGCTTCAACCTTAAGAGTTGAGTGCATGAAAGAATGGTTAAGGAATGCTTGCTGTCTAGCAATGTAGTATGTTTATTGACATTACAAATGTATATTTTCAGCTGTACTGTTGTCAATTGCGGTCATGTGGCGGAGTGCATAGCTGACCAGGCTGGTGTTGCCTAAATTGCCTTGAGGTGTGTTTCAGTCTGACGTTTAGTATGATGTGCACTTTGATGGTAACATGTTTACTTTATTATTGAGTTACATGCCTCGGAACTTAGATCTGTTATTAAACCCGTTTTTATGCAGTACTTGATTGCATTTTCATGCAGTTGTGTAATTTCACTGGTGATGTGTTAGTCATCACCATTGATGATCCATTTTTCCTGTATTCTGATAAGACTACATGCTATTTTTGCATTTCCCGCAGTGGGGCACTGCGGTTATGAAATTAAAAGCCCCTCCTGTTTTTGGAACCGCAGGAGCTTTCTAGTTTGCTGTTAGGTAGATTTTTGGTTCCTCTTTCCTGTCATGCTCTCTTTTTCTTCATGAATTCTTTTCTTTTTTCTGCCTTCTTGCTCATTCACCTGTGTTTTTTCCAAAAATCTCTTCTCTTGCCGCTTGTCTCGCGATTCATGTATAGTTTAATCTGTTAGTGTTCTGATGTAAGTCCAGCAGTAGATAGGTTAAGCCTATTTTAACATACTGGAAACTGGTAATCTTCCAGTAGGTATTAATTTAGTTTTACTAAAGCCTGCTGGGACACAAGTAATGGGTTAGTGCATTTGTAAACAGGAATCGCTTGACAAGTGGCCCCCTTCATCCCCCCCTTCCTCGTCCTGATATGGCTCTGCGTAGTCGGCTGGACGTTAAGCAACAAATAAACAAACAAACAAACAAAAATTTTTGCATTCATTGTTTGACACTTTCTTTGTATAATTATAATGATGGTTACTTGCTGTCATGACTTATTTGCATTGTATTATGTTACAGGTTTTTTGGTTACTGAGGTAATAAACTACTGGACTTGAAATGGTGTCTTGTGACCCTTTGGATGGATGTTTTCACAGCAGTACAAATAGTATTGGTTTTACAAGTACCTTGCGTTTTAAGCGCTCTGCTACGTTCATCAGATGGTTTTATGATAGCCTTCCCGGACCTGTTACATTTAAACTCTGATGTAGAAGTCTGTTTGGTGCCTCTACTTTAAAAAAAAAGTTAGAATAGCTGTCTTTTTCAATCGTACAGTTCCATCTCTGAAAGTCATCCATATTGGAAAAACAATTTTCTTGCATGCTAACATTATATTCATGTCCCTCTCTATAGTGAACACATAGCTCCTGCACTGTAGCACAAGAACATTGTTGACAGATATTACATTGGTTAGGCATGGGGTGCGAACTGGTTGAACTTGCGTTTAAAACTTTTGGTCTGGATGGAGCAGGGTTATGTGTCTTGTCAGAGCGCTTCTTTTGGGATAAACATTTAGAGCAAAATGGACAATGGTAATACGCTGAAGATAATGGTGTGATACTTTGATTCGAACAAGCCCGCTGTGGCTGTCTTCTTCGACACACCAGCATTGGGTTTGTCTCGTCAAAGTATCGAAATACGATCATGATAATCGGAGACGAGAGATAATGCATGCGTGTCTTCGTGTTTTCCAAGCCCTGAGACTTTCGCTGTGAACGTGGGATCTTTTTCGTGCGCATGTGTGCACACAGGGGTGTTCGGACACCGAAGAGAGTCTGCACAAAGTTGACTCCGAGAAATAAATCTCTCGCCGAACGTGGGGATCGAACCCACGCTGATAGCGACCAACTGGCTACAAAGCCAGCGCGCTACCAACTGAGCTACGTCCCCGCCCCGATACTTATGCCGGTGTTTGGCCTATACTTATAGCCCCGGCGCGGACTGCAGCGAAAGCGCCGTCCGGCGAGAATAAAAATCGCTTGAATACAGCCAGAAACACGGAATCTGTGTTTCTTACACATGCTTTACCCTACGTTATTTAAACAAATACATAACCAATCCTAACAAACAATACATAAAATTAAAGCTACGACCTTTAGCTTTCTGTTACAACAGATAACATTTCGTAAAAACTTATATTTATTTAGTGGGATACAAAAACAATGGTCCTACTCCTCCTAGTGAAGGCACTGAACCAACTTCAGTGCCGAAAATTACAAAACTCTCTAAACTGGAATAATGGACAAATTCATAAATCATACAGATAAAAAGAAGAACCCTAGATAAACATCATGATAATATGCGTTACTTGGGGGAAAATTATACATTCACAAAGCCGCAAAGTCCGAAAGTAAATGGAATCAGCCAAATTCCGGCGCGAGTACCTGTCTGCATAAATTAGGAATCTTTGCAGAGAAACCAAGCATCACTCATTACAACCAAATCCTTATAAACAAACTAAAATCATATGCAACATAGGTACGGGATATGTAATCGTGATACAAACACCTCGCAGTCTCAAACGCACACTGACACAGTGACACGCACACACCTCGCAGTCTCAAACATGCACTGTTTACGATTGCAGAATTTCGCACGCAAGCATGCAATTGCAAGCACACAAAACCACACAAAGTTTACTCATGGTTAGAAACATTAACATTTTGTCCGATGAAAATACGTCTTACTCTTAGTCACACCAAAATATCATTGCCCAAACAGTCGCTAAAGCAGCAACATGCAGCCGCCATCTTTGAAAAGTAACGTCATAACTAGTCACGTTACCAGCGTCACGTGAGTATAGGGTGCTGGATTTACTGGCGTGTTAAAAACAATCCCTATTCAAACCGGCAAAGTCTGATAGCTGAACTTTTAAACGCCATATCCCCTATTCAAACCGGCAAAGTCTGATAGCTGAACTTTAATATTCCCATATCAAAACCATAAATCCATCATGCTTTTAACAAGTAAACTGACGACGATCAACTCGAAAAAACACAACACTCGAACCGGAAGCAACACACATAATGGCGGCCTTGAATAAATAATTATGATCTCACTTCCGGTTCTAACGTTAAGCAGACGACATCTCCAACGAACGCCAAAAATAAAAAATTGGAAGAATTTTTAAACTTAACAAGAAGAGCAAACGCTCGATCGAGTCACTTTCGCAGTTCTGAATATTATATGAGGCATCAGATGGACAGGAAGAAATTGCTATTCACAACACAATGCATACCTGAAGAATTCAAGACATACCTGTGACCAAAGCAGACGTCAAAGTGGAGAGGTCACTGGGAGTCACGTTCACATAAAATTTGAGCCCGGTCACTTTTATAGTTTCCGAGAAAAGCCCAACGTTAAGTTGTGTGTTGCCGAACAGAAAAGGCTAGTTATCTCCCTTGTTTTTCTGATAACGTTCGTAAAAGGCTACAGATGTAAATACTTTGATGTAAAGAATAATCCTACAAAGTTTCAATCACATCCGATGAACTTTGTCAAAGATATAAAATGTCTAATTTTTCCTTTGACGCTGACCTGTGACCTTGAAAAAGGTCAAAGGTCAACGAAACCATCGTTAAAGTGTAGAGGTCATTGGAGGTCACGACTAAACAAAATATAAGCCGGATCGCTTTGATAGTTTCCGAGAAAAGTCCAACGTTAAGGTGGTGTCTACGGACGGCCGGCCGGCCGGACAGACTAACACTGACCGATTACATAGTCACTTTTTCTCAAGTGACTCAAAAACTATTCCATCAACCCTCCTATTCAAAATGCATCTCCTTCATTATAACAACAAACACCTTGCAAATATAATAACAAAAACTTGCTCAAAGCAACGGATTGTAGGTATTTTCATTTTGTAAACCGCAAGTGGTCTCGTTCGTCACAACTTGCGACGTTTGATATCTGTGCAACGGGAAATTAATCAAAAACCTACTTGTCTAATATATTATTAAAAACATAAGAATTTGTTTAATTCATTCCAGGAACCCGAAACGTTTCCCAGTTTATTGTTTTTACCGTCAAGTTCTCACTCGGCTACACTTTGTAGGTATGTTACAAAAAAATTCAAACTTTTCATTTAACATTTTGATCTATATCACGTGAAAGAGCAGAAAATCAGCATTCCAATGGTATATATAACTTTGAGATTGGATAAATGTAACCCGAGTTATGAATTTTTAAAGTAATAAAATTCGTAATAGAGGCAAAGAGGATAAATTGAAACCATTTTTGACATTTTTCAGCTAAAATTAACTGTAACTCACACATTTGTTATCAATGTTGTTCAATTTTGTATCAAAAGAAAGGTTCAGAGCTCTATTAAACAACTATAAAAAATTTAAAAAAAAATTTTATTTTTATTTTTTTTAGTAAGTTAGTATGAAACTGAGAGCAGACGAACTTTACCGACCGCCATGTTGGATGTGAATACAACATGGGTGACACTCCTGGCGCAAAGCGGCGCATCCGTTAAAAGGTACTTCGCATCGCTTTATCGACTTGAAACTTTGGGAAACAGCAGGAAAATGGTCAAACTAACTGTTCAGAGGGGTCTCATAAGAGTTCAAAGGCTATAAATTGGTTTATAAAAGTACCTCTTGTGTGTCTTCTTCGCCCGATATTCTGGCCGGCGAGCTCGACAGTGTTGGACTCGCCATCTTTCTCAATCTTAAAGTCAAGAATGTGCTCTACGTCTTCGACAGGGTGCCCATGTGATGTAAATTTGGACAAGAATAGAAAAGAGGATCCCAAAACTGAGACAGTGTGAGTGATCAGAAAATGGGGGGGCCATTTTCAATGACGTCAAAAATTGAGCTGCGCACGCACTTTGTAACATACCTACACTTTGTGCACCCGATTGAGTCTACAGAGGCAACGGAAACTCAAAAATCTCTAAACAATTTCGAATTAAAAACATAAGACTTTGTTTAATTCATTCCAGGAATCCGAAACGTTACCCAGTTTATTATTTTTACAGTCAAGTTCTCACTCGGCTACACTTTGTGCACCCGATTGAGTCTATAGAGGCAACGGAAACTAAATATTCCCTGAACAATTTCGAAACTAAAACAATCCTTTACTCCTATTCAAGGTAAACATAAATTAGAATGAAACAAAAAAGGAGGACACCGGAGGAAACTCCATATGTCCCCGGCAGTCAATCAGACCATCACCAGAGACGTTTTCCACCCCCTAACCCACGTCGAAAACGGTCTCGCAACATGGCGCAGGCTCGTCTCGACATCCTCGTCGCCAATGTAATATTTTACACGGGTTTTACGGGATGCCCGTAATGTGCCCTTGGCAAGTATGGCCGTCCGTTCCTAGCGACCATGTTCTACTGGAACGGCAAGCTAAGCACTGGCGACCATGTTCTACCAAGGTACTTACTTGATACGGGGATCCCTTTCGGGGCGACGTAACGTCTGTTCTGTGTGATTTCTCTGATAAACTGCGCCGTCCCGTTGGCGATTTGCCGCCTTGTCGCCTGATTGGCCTACCTCGTCACGTGGTCCGTCAATGGTCTGTCATTCGTCAGTCGTGTCATGTGATCAAACCCCCCTCTTTGCAACTAAGTTATTTCCCTTACAATACTGCTGCCTACCCGCCGGTCGAGAATCCGCACGTCACTTCCATTGCGTCATGCACCGAGCGTGTGACGTCAGTCAATCCCAGCACGCATTGCGCGTCGCCATGTTGATAAGGTCTATAATTCGAAAGTACGCTATCTGTCTGTTGTGATCGTCAAATCTGCCACCAAAATGCCTGAGAAAGGAGTGCGTTGCTGCGTTAAAAGCTGTTTTATGGGTTCGAACAACAGTGCTGGAAACCGAATCAATGAGAATGTTCAGTTTTTTCGAAATCCGAAAGTAAAAACAAACCAAGGATCGCAAATGAAAGATGTGTCAAGCAGGAGGTTGGCGTTCCATTTTGCTTTACTTTTCATCATCTACAAATTCACTCTGTTATCAGCCGTCAGTTTTATCCGGAGCTTCGATCATAAACAGACCTGAACTTGGAACTGCAAAGATCGACGATTTTGTCGTTCTTGTGCATTTGGTGTTGTTTCGTTTGTTTGTTTTAGTTTTGGGGCAAATGAGAAAGAGAGTACTGGATTCGAAGAAGTGTTGGTAATAAATGTCTGTCTGTGTTTGTTCGTTTCCTGGCTGTACGTTTGTGGGGAGTGGACAACATTCGCCATGTGCTGGAAGTAAAAACTGTATTCAAGTTAAAGTTATGAAACATTTTAAATAAGACACACACAAAAAACCACACACACATTGACACAAACAAACAAACAATCAAACTGCATCTGTCCGTTGAACAAAATACTTGATAATCTGATTAGGTCTAATTGGTTGGACGAACAGCGTTTCGTGCCTACTATGCTCATGTTTGTGTGTGTATATTTGTGTGTGCTTGTGTGTGTGTGTGTGGTGTGTGTGTGTGTGTGTGCCCCTGCGTACCGGTGTGCCTGCGTTAGAGTATGCATTCTGTAGGCTGTCTGGCTGTCTGTCTCTCTCTCACTTTCTCTCTCTCGCCACCTCTCTCATCCCTCTCCCTCTCTTGTCTCTCTCCACGTTAAAATTATGAAACATTTTAAATAAGACACACACAAACAAACAAACAAACAATCAAACTGCATCTCTCTTGAACAAAATACTTGTTAATCTGATTAGGTCTAATTGGTTGGACGAACAGCGTTTCGTGCCTATGCTCATGTTTGTGTGTGTGTATATTTGTGTGTTTGTGGGTGTGTGTGTGCGGTGGGGTGTGTGTGTGTGTGTGTGCCTGCGTACCGGTGTGCCTGCGTTAGAGTATGCATTCTCTCTCTCTCTCTCTCTCTCTCTCTCTCTCTCTCTCTCTCTCTCTCTCTCTCTCTCTCTTGTCTCTCTCCACGTTAAAAGTATGAAACATTTTAAATAAGACACACACAAACAAACAAACAATCAAACTGCATCTCTCTTGAACAAAATACTTGATACAGTAATCTGATCAGGTCTAATTGGTTGGACGAACAGCGTTTCGTGCCTATGCTCATGTTTGTGTGTGTGTGTATATTTGTGTGTTTGTGTGTGTGTGTGTGTGCAGTGGTGTGTGTGTGTGTGTGCTTGCGTACCGGTGTGCCTGCGTTAGGGTATGCATTCTGTCTGTCTGTCTGTCTGTCTGTCTCTCTCTCACTTTCTCTCTTTTAATAAACTTGTTTGTGAGAAGAAAGATACCGCTTCCTTATGGAGAGCAATAAACGAAGTAACTGCAAAATCTAAAACCCGACAACATTCAACTTCGGTTGGTATTTCACCCAGTGCCTTTAATGATTATTTCTTATCTCTTCCTAGTAAGCTTTTGGAGTCTACCTATACTGAGGGAAAATGACAAAAGCGAGTATGAATGCCCACAATTTCTTCAATTATTTTGCCAGGCTAATATGAAAGAAGTTGAACCTTTTAACATCCCATTCATTGCAGTCCACGAAGTCGGGCAACTAATAACTGACTTGAGTAATAAAAAGTCAATGGGACCCGATAACATACCCGCTTCCTTACTCAAGTTAGCGTTACCCTTTCTTGTTGAGCCAATTACGTATGCGTACAACTTATGTATTGACCGAAATGTGTTTCCAGAAATGTTTAAAACCGCAAAAGTAATTCCACTTCTCAAAACAAAAGACTTAACCGACATAAACAATTTTAGGCCAATTTCGCTATTGTCTGTTCTATCAAAACCATTAGAAAAACATGTACAAAAGTGCTTGCTTCTGCACATGGAAAGCCGTGGTCTTTTCGCTCAGTCTCAATCAGGATTTCGCCCTAAACATTCGTGTCACACAGCTCTCGTTAAACTATGCGATACATGGCTCTCTGCCATTAACCATTCGGAAACAGTCGGCGCCGTCTTCCTCGATTTTAAGAAAGCGTTTGATATTGTTGATCACACAATTCTGTTAAAGAAATTATCTTGTTATTTAGGCGACGCATCCTACTTACCTTTTTTTCGTTCTTATTTAGCGAACAGAACGCAGTTTGTCTCCCTTAGTGGTAATCGTTCTTCGATAGGACGGCTCATGCACGGCGTCCCACAAGGATCAGTTTTGGGCCCACTTTTATTTTGCATTTACATTAACGATCTACCACTCTATATATCAGACGGCAAGACGGTTATTAATGACCTTTTCGCAGACGACTCGTCTCTTTACACGTCCGGTAAAAGTTTACAATCTATTGAAACCTCTCTTCAAACAAGTTTGAACAACATATTTGATTGGTGTAAACAAAACTCAATGATTATACACCCAGGCAAAACTAAATGCATGGTGATCACAACACGACAGAAACACCAACTCGCTCCTCTGAATCTTCATCTCAGTTTAAATGAGTCACCCATTGAGCAAGTAACCAGCCATCGTGTTCTCGGGGTCACCATAGACGCTGAATTAAAGTGGCAGTCCCACCTCAACCGTGTTACCAAAACCTTATCTAAAAACTTGTTCCTTCTCTCCAAATTAAAGCATTACGCTGATACCTCAGCACTCAAGTTGTTTTATTATGGTCATATTTCATTACCTCATCTGAATTATGCATCTACACTTTGGGATGGTTGTAGCGATGTTCACTTAAAAAAAGTCAATTCTCTTCACCGTCGCGCAGCTAAACTTATCATGCCGGGTCCACAAACATCAACAGATCAAAAGCTTAGCAGCCTTAATTTTCTATCACTTAAAGATCAGTTATTATTTAATAAGGCTCTTTTAATGTTTAAGGTACAAATAAACGAGACCCCACAGTACATGCGATCATTATTTCAGAAAGCAACAGACAGATATGGCTCAAACAAATTAATTTCCCCGCTACCCCGTATTGATTTATATAAAACCAGTTTAGCGTTTTCGGGCTCAACAATTTCGAATTCGCTACCATGTGAGATAAAGGGGTCAAGCACGATTAAACACTTCAAATCGCAGCTTCGCAAATATCTGTTGTTACGAACAGTTACATTCTGAAGCTGTTTCTAGCAAGAATGCATTGCTATCACTAACCTCTATATATTTTGTTGATTATGATAATGATGTCGACGATGATGATGATGATGATGTTGATGAAGTTGTTGTTGTGTGTGTGTGTCCGTGTGCGTGTGTGTGTGTGTGTGTGTGTGTGTGTGTGTGTTTGTGTGTGTGTGTGTGTGTGCGTGTGTATGTGTGTGTGCGCATATGTGTATGTGTGTGTGTGTGTATGTATGTGTGTGTGTGTGTGTGTGTGTGAGTGTGTGTGTGTGTGTGTGTGTGTGTGTGTGTGTGTGTGTGTGTGTGTGTGAGTGTGTGTGTTGTATTGTCACTATTGAGTGCGAACGTGATTGCAGGCATGCGGCGCGCGTGTGTGTGAGAGTCGAATTTTCTTTTCCTTTGTATTATCTTGACATACATGTACATTTCAATGTTCTATTATGCATTATGTAGTCGTATAGGTAATGTTGTAATTAGTAATACTGTATGATTGCGATTGACAATTGTCCTTTTATTGTCTTTATCTTTATGTCTTAGTTTAGCAGGGCGGACAGATTGTAAGACTAGGCGTGAGCCTAAAATCTCCATTCTTGAGTAATAAAGTTCGTTCGTTCTCTCGCCACCTCTCTCTATCCCTCTCCCTCTCTTGTCTCTCTCGGAATACACATCTAGTATGTTTTAGTAGTTTTAGTCGTTCTTTAACCACTGTGATGTGTTGGAAGAGTTTATTTTTATGTGCTGTTTTAGAGGTACATTTTATCAGTATGGAACATGTTCAGTTCTTACAGTAGTTGATAGTGGGGGGGGGGGGGGGGGGGATCCTATCTTATTCTGCGTACTTTTATTGTGGTTCCGATAGCTCTTAGAGTCTCATAGTTCTCACCATGTCTGTATAGTGTATGTATTAGGTACTGTGATACCAAATTGTCTTACCCATGTCTTCTTCTTCTTTCTTTAGACTGCCGCCTTCATCAAGGTGAAGATTCTGCAGACATTTATTTACTGTGCCTTAGCAATTTTGCCAGGAAAGACCCTTTTGTCAATCGTGGGATCTTTAACGTGCACACCCAATGTAGTGTACACGGGGGGAGGGTTCGGACACATACTGATAAAATGTACCTCTAAAACAGCACATAAAAATAAACTCTTCCAACACATCACCGACACATGTATGTATGATGCTATGCGCCAGTGATCATGTATGAATGCTATTTATTTTTGTTTTTATCACACAGCAAGCTGCTTTCCTCGTGTATTTTTTATGTTCATTCATGTATTGTACACTTGGCAATAAATTATCTATCTATCTATCACACACACACACACACACACACACACACACACACACACAGACAGACACACACACACACAGACAGACACACAGACACACACACACACATAAATTGCATATGGGCCTCCAAACTTTTGTAAGATCTGAACTGGTCAAGAGTGTAGGCGCTAATGCCACACACCAGATAGCTTGTGAGACTCGGAAAGTCCAAAGGTGGAATCGCATTATAGTCCTCTGTCCATGAGGTTTCTGGGCAGCTGTACGGGTCAAATCCGTTCAAATGCTGGATTTTTTCAAGGTATCGAACCCTATGTTCACTCTCCAACCGATCAAGATACTTCCTACTGTCCCTTCCTTTCACTTTTTCCATTTTTGGCAACAGAAAACTGTGTTTTCTACTCTCTTGATGATAACCGGAAACATGTAGACCTTACCAAGATGGCGGACGCACCGGTAACTATCACGTGACGCTCGGTGCCTATATTAGTTACGTCAGCTGTCTTGGCATTCACAACCCTCCTGATAGTCACGGTTTCTCTTACATTCCTCCCCGTTTTATCAAAGACCCCTCCAATTACGAATGATTACAACCACTCCAACCCAACTCCTACAGTTCCTCTTACACAGTCACAACAAGAAAGACTCCAAACCTAAAGGCGACATCAAGTACGGAGCAAGATAATTCAAAGTAGGTAGACCCTATCAGCAGTGTGCGAGTATTCATGTCAATTATTTACACTTACCTTATGAAATGCAGTCGATTATTCAGACCCAGAGGTCTGGGTTATGCGGAGGCATTTGCCTGTGTGAATGGTGACATTCCGGAACTAATTTTCGGCAAACTTAGTTGTTTGCAGCAATGTATTTCAATTTTTTGGTCATTCTTTCTTGAAACTGTTACAGCATGATGCAAAATTACACTATAATAGGTTATATAATACACCAAAAAAACTATCTCAGATCTCACACGCTAAAAATATGACAAACAAGAAGGGCAAAGCCCATACGACTCACATGCTTGACCTTGACCTTTACATGACCTTGACCTTCAGGGTCAAGGTCAAATAACTAAACCTAGCAATGACATCATACACTAAGAACTGCTTTACACATTTTTCCTACCAAAATACATGTGACCTTGACCCGAGGTCAAGTTCATCCAAGGTCATGCAACACAAAGCTGTTAATTCAAGACATAGGAAGTACAAGTAGAGGTTACATGCCGAGTCTCAGTGATTATCAAAAATAATGGTCGAAGTTAGCGGATCATGAAAAATGCGAGCTTCAGCGAGCTTTTTCATGACCGCGAACTGAGACCATTATTTTTGATAATCACTGAGACGAGGTATGTAACCTCTTTATCCCTCCTTTCTTCAGTTATTCAAAGAAAAGAGGAGTTTTTGTGCGAAAGTTTGATCGAATCATATTCACCCAACCAGTCTACCTGCGCAGGCTATCGATTAATGCGCGGTTGTATAGTTCCGTGCAAATCATTCAATTTTGTTAACACTTCTTGTCAGTTTCCATGTTTTGAACTAAAATCAAGTACACAGTTATGTTGTCATTCTGCTGTGGCGGTAAAGGCAGATAGTGTGTGTTCTGTTCATGTTTTGGTATCGCTCAGAAGTGTTCTTTCCTCGAATGTGACTAGCAGACGAAGTTTTACACCCGTGTTCCAACGTTAAAAACTGTATGAAGTTAAGTTTTCTGGGGAAAAATAGTGTATGAAACCGCTGCATGTTCTTTAAGTTGATTAAATGTTTGCAATTGATTGCGTATGATCTGTTTATAAAATGAAATATTGTTGAAAACTGACCGTCGGATTGCAGTCTTGTCGATGAAGCCGAAATCTGGAAGGGGAACTACTCGTGTCGGTAGACAAAGTATGAGAGTTACTTTTCCTTGGAATCTTGCTAGCGATAAACAATACACCACTAAACAGTTCCGACGTTTACATGGAACAAAGAAGGAAAATCACGTGACCGCACAGACGCCTCTCATTGGCTGCGTCATTTTTTCGAGGAAACAAATCGTCTGCAACACAGCTTTGCGTATGTTCTGCGACTGACGAGTCAGACACTTGTGTTTATTTTGTTGTTTTGTCGATGTAAATTCAGCGATTATCGATTTTAACAATGGCATGTCACTGCCCGATGATTGATTGTGACAACGGAAGCTACCGTCTTCAAAATGGAAAGCTAAACTTTGCAAGATTTACCAGGTTCCACACGAGTCTGTGCTGTTCATGCCAACCACCGTTCAGGTAAGCGCAACACTGTAAGTTGTAACAGTTCTTGATCAACTTATTTTATTGCCTGACATTCATGCGATTTATTGTTTTTTTCTGCAAATTCCATAGCATGATTATAAAACCGTTTAGCTAGACCTGCATTTATACAGCTTTGAACGTTACAAAAGCTGCACACCCGCACTGCATGAAATACTTGTTTGAATCTGCCGTGCATGAGATCAAAACATGTGGCTCACTTTCTGTGTCAGTGTGTTTCCGTTTCTTGTTTTTTTTGTTTTACTTCATGTTGTTAGAGCATGGCTGTGATTAAAAAGCAATAAAAAATTGCTTTGTAGAGCCATAAATTGTTAAATCTGATATGCATCTGTCTGTTTTCAACAGCTTGCATCCGCATCCAACACACAAGAAGAACCCAGCACAAGCTTTTTTTTTCACCTGCAAGGGTTTGTTCTCAACACTTTCTTGATGGCACACCAACTGCAGAGAACTCTTTCCCAACACAAAACTTGGGATACCCTGGATTTCAACACAGAGTAAGTTTTTTTTTAAATAACTTTCTTGTTATATTTTGTGTGTGTACGCAGTAAAGAAGATGGGAAGGTGTTGAACATGCTGTTCCTAGTATCACTATGATGTGTCTGTGCCTTACAGCTTGAGTGATTTAATTGACTTTTCGTCTGTTCGTGTGTTTTGAAATCTGAACTAGAATGAATATCAATCAATATCAATATATGAGGCTTATGAATGTGGGAAGCCAAGCTAAGTTTTATGTGGGTGGTTTGTTTCCAGAGTGCGATTTGATCAACATTAGGAGAGCTCTCCATAGAAGCCAAAGGAACAAAAACAAGTGTACCGGGGAATTCACAGGGGGAGTTCTGTATTGCACTGAAAATGACTACAGTGGGTCCAAATGACCACCTTTATAAGTTGAAGTTGGGGGCATTGAACCCAAACGGACAACATATGTGGAGAACCCTGCATGAAGATGTAATACTACCATAAATACTGACAGAATGAACCCTGTTTGGCAATGTTTCAGACAGCAAGATAGACATACCCCGACCAGAGCACCGGCTAGGCAGAAGAAAATGGGCAATGCGAGATCTGGAATTCCAGTTTGAGACGTGCCAGGCCCAAGGATCATCAAGGGAGAGGAATGGTGCAGCTAGTTGATTGCCAGAAAAGTGTGACTCTAGCCCTGAACAAGACCCATTCACAACAGAAACATTTCTGGGTGCTCTTGTTTTTGCTTATTTGTTGATAGTTTTTTTTGTATAAGCAGATGCCAACTTAATGCACACCCGTTATGCACAATCTTATTGCAATGATTAAGCTGACTAAGGAGAACAATAGACTGATGTTCAAACTACAGATTGCAAACATGGCTAAGAAAAAGAACGCAGACAGGAAAAATCCATGGTTATTCAGAAATCTGATTTCTCGCAGAACATATCATATTGCACTGGTATAGCCACGACCAGTCTCTTACAATTAATTCATGGTTTTAGTGTCACCCTTTGCAACAAGAAGATGGCAGGAAAAAGTCAAAAATTCTAAAAAGACAAGAATTTTTAGCGATCAACCAATGAGTATTGACCCTAAACGTTATAGTATAGATGAGATGTTGTTTATGCAACAGAGACGAGGATTAGACCTTCAGGATCTAGCCTATCGGTTTCGCTAATATAGGTAGAATAAAGTACATCTACATGTCACCAGAGTGGCCAAGAGCAACCTTAAACAATTTACTGGTTTGTTTTCATTTGTTTGAATGTTTCTCTCTTCTTCCTGCGCACAGTCTTCTCTCCATAATTTTCATGTCCCCTGTGCATACCATGGGAACATGTTCTGAGGAAAAATGTTTGTTTGGCTCACTTTCTGTGTGTGTCTTTATTGATGTTTGTATGATGCAATGAGTGTGTCAGAACAAAATCTGAGTTCTCGTACTTTGAAAGGGAGAATGAGAGACAAGACAAAGCATTACAGCACAAAGTCAAACATATCAGCACTTGCAAACAAAATGCACACAATACAGTCAGCTCAAAAAACTTTACTTATGTTGATAAACGTTATCACTAGCAGCAGATCAAATCTGATGACTTCATCCACTTGGCAATGAACATATTGGGAAGAAAGATATCTAGTTTTATATATTTATATATATATATATACCAAAAACACAAATGTAGTACAGTAAAAGTCATATCTATAATGGTGTACACAGGAGCCTTCCTTTTCAGAACTCCAAACAATAATCTGATAAAAAAAAAATCCACTACAGAAAAAGAGGGAGTCTTAAAATGTAGGAAAATTTACATAGGTTTTGACAAGACAAACATTCATATTTTAGATGCGACCCACCCTACTACCTTTCAGGCTGAAAACTTACAGAAATGAAGCAGCTGTTCAACAATGTTGCTCTGCCCATTACATGTGTAACGAGTAGAGCTTAATGCCTGGATCTGGCAAAGCTTTTACATGAGTTGACAAATTGTTGAAATTATTAGAGTCTCAGGATTGTTTACTTTGTGGAAGGGTTGCTCTCCTTGTTTATCTGTGTGGTTTCATAATTAAGAGGAAAAAGCTGTTTTGTTAATACCGCTTTCCCTACTTCTACTAGTTCCTCCTCCTAAGTGCATCCTGTTGCTGCCTGTATCAAAACGGGCAATTGGATTACTTTGGGAACAGGAGGTTGTGATGGCTGGCTCTGGGTAACAGGTGGTTGTGATGGCTGACTCTTGGAGACAGGTAGAAGTCTCTTTCTGGTTTTGACAAAGATGCAATCAGGGGCTTCCTCCTCCAAAATGACTTGCAGCCTGTTGCATATGGTCAAAACACTGCCAAAAGGGAGAAAAAAAGAAAATAATCAATATGAGAAAGAGAAAGGAGACAACAACTTTTACTAAAGCATCATTTAGGACAATTTACCAAGTTGTACATAACAAATTGCTCACAAATTTGAGTGCAACTTGCATGAAGAGCATTGCAAAATTAAGACAGTTGCAGGGATGGCCAGATCTCAAAATCTTAACTTGCCAGACAGGTGAGTCATTTCAAGAAAGTCCAGTCCACCAAAAAGAATTGCTTGCCGGGTACAAACCACAGTTGCTATATAACTGCATTGTTTATATAACGTTTTGAAACTAGAGTATACAACCAGAAGTGTTGCATTTGACGAGAATTTTCACTAGCCAACCAGGCGAGTTGCCAAGCGGTTTTAACTAGCACAGCGGATTTTTTGTACTCGCCTCTGGCCATTAGTCAGATGATTTGATCATCCCTGAATTTAGAAAGTCTGTTCAGTCATTGCTGATTAACTGTATCACTATCAGTATCACTGCACTTTTCAAAAATTATATGTATATGACAGCGACAGGCATAATTTTAGTGTGTATTAATACTAGTATGCTGGTTTTTCAGATTTTGACACATTCCCTGTTCACTGAAACCAAAATGTTAGGCTGCACTGCCATCTTGCAATTCAACTTGAACCATTCTCTTTTTCAAAAGTAAAGTGCAAATATGACATTTAAAAAAGTAGAGAGGTTTCCTACCTGTAAGCCTTTCCTCCTTAAAACTCGTTGACGAGGCGATGCATGAGGTCGAGCTCACACTCACAGGCAGCCGGCGATGAAGACGCTTGGCCACAGGAATCGCCCATCTTGCTGCCTTTCAATCCAGTTGTGATGATGAATGGATCAGGATAAAGCACCCCTTTCACATACAACTTCTGCTTGTACTCCCGAAGAAGCACCCTCTCTGCATTTTCTGCTTCACGGTCGACAGGAATCCCATCTCCCAAGTTCCAAAGCAGGAAAAGCTCTAAAACAAAAAGGCCTTGAGATCAAATCACAGTTTTTCGCACCTGTGGAAGGCATTCTTTTTCCCCCTCATCACCATTTTGTATGTAAACGTACAAAATACTTACTCACTGACTCAGCCTGAGGTAAGCTTAGCAGCTATACAAACTGGCAGTGGCAACTTAGTATGCATGTTTGTTGTTTCTTATCTTGCCCACACGTCAGATTGAAAATGGAAAACTTTTGCATACACTATCGCAACATGTAGCCTATGCATCACGAATCGGAATATAGTTATGCTTCATAGTAAGTTAGATTCCGTGGACAGATCAACAGCACTTATTCAAGTTTTTGACTTTAATCAACTGAAAAGTTAAGCGTATCTGAAGAGAGAGCACTTACTAAGTTACTGTTAGTGTTACAACTTACAGGGCGGAAAACCGGTCTTGGGAATGAACAACACATCGCATCATTGCAAAGAGTAAATAACGAAAGAAATAAAACTTACCTAGCTACAAGTTCCTCGTGTGCACCTTCCACACTCGTTTTCCGTACACACGACAAGGTTTTCGATGCTTCAGTGCTCCACAGTCGCACCTTCTGGATGGAAATCTCGCTCAAATCGCACATGTTTCAAGTTGCTGAGAAGCTAGCACGACGCGTTGTTTACTCGAAAAAATGCTACGCATGCGCACTGTCGCAATGGCCGCGGAACTGTTTAGTGGTGTATTGTGCACGGCAGATCTGAATTCAGAAAACAACCAAACTCATGGATTTTATATTGAGATTCATGTGTTCAAGCCTGTAGTTGCTGGTTTAAATGCGGTATGGTTGTATTGTTTGCTCCAGAAATGTATATTTTGTACTTTAGAGTGTTCTGAACTTTTGAGTCGCAAAAAGTAGATCCACAATGTGTACAGTCTCTACCCATGAGCTATCGAGGATTCAGGCCCGTTCTTGGGTAAGTGATTTTGGTTGTTGGGTAAGTTACCGAAAAATAACTAGCCCTACAAGTTTACAGAGAGAAAGAAGCAGAGGGGGGGATAAATGTAATTACAATACTACCATCATTGCACTTGCCAATATCTTGTTACTGGTGCTATTATCACAATGGTGTTCAATTAACGATGTTACATTTGTTTAACAATCAGTATTATATTTATTGTTTAAATTTACTTTGTTTCACATTTTGTAGTTTTCTATCCCATGATTCGTTGTTGACAAATACATGTCATTCCATTAATCCTATCCATGTGTTGCATTGTTGTGCAAGATGACTGAGTGTGTGCATAATATATATGTCACACACAAACACCCTGCCATGACTGTTTTTTTGAAGAAACCACTTTGACCATTCACCTAAAAATTACATGAAGGAACGTCTGGGAACCTGCTGATTTGAATCAGCAAATTTTCTTGTTTACACTTACCTTATGAAATGCACCTCACATCGGCTTCCCGATTCACAGTATGTTCTTTCTCAGGAATGCTTGATACGCACTCCCTTTTACACATACGTAATACACTTTGCGCATGCGCAGCAACGCAGATCGGATATGGAAGTCACTGAGTCGATCAATTTTAAAGTTTTAGGTATGACCCGGCCGGGGTTCGAACCCACGACCTCCCGATCACGGGGCGGACGCCTTACCACTAGGCCAACCGTGCCGGTCGCTTGTCTGGTCCAAAATATCAAATGCTACTGAAGTTTTGAGAAGTTGATGTCAGTTGTCACATTGAGCACTTCAGCAGCTGCTATTCTGCTTGAATGAAACAGAGAGCACCGTCTCGGTCATAGGCCACTAGGCAGGGGAAATGAATCAAGTCACCTAAGGTGAAATCACTACATTTAGTGAAGCTGTCAAACTCGCAAAATGAAAGTAAACGCACTGCATTATTTTTAACCAAGACCGTCAGTCCCCTTTCTTTCTTTATTTGGTGTTTAACGTCGTTTTCAACCACGAAGGTTATATCGCGACGGGGAAAGGGGGGAGATGGGATAGAGCCACTTGTCAATTGTTTCTTGTTCACAAAAGCACTAATCAAAAATTTGCTCCAGGGGCTTGCAACGTAGTACAATATATTACCTTACTGGGAGAATGCAAGTTTCCAGTACAAAGGACTTAACATTTCTTACATACTGCTTGACTAAAATCTTTACAAAAATTGACTATATTCTATACAAGAAACACTTAACAAGGGTAAAAGGAGAAACAGAATCCGTTAGTCGCCTCTTACGACATGCTGGGGAGCATCGGGTAAATTCTTCCCCCTAACCCGCGGGGGGTGTCAGTCCCCTGCTTGGGGAAAAGGCAGTAAAATTGACGAGTATAGTGCAGTAGTGGTTGCGCTACACCAGATAGCACGCTTTTCTGTACCTCTATTCTTTATCACTTTCTGGGCTTGTTTTTAATCCTGGTTTGTTTGGTGTTACCATAGGATAAGGGGGGTTTGGGTGGGGTGGGGTGGGGTATCTCTGCAGAGTCCCTGGACATCTTCAACAAGCCCAGGATCTCCACCCTAATCCCCCCCCCCCCCAACCCCTTCTACATCCTCCCTCTCCTTCCCATTCACTTCAAAGTAGGGCTTATCCAACTTGACTAGAAGTCTGAAATTAAGTGTGGTGGCCCCCCCACCCTACTCCATCTTTCCACCTTCCTTACTCTCTTTTCCCATCAGCCATGTAATATCAATTAGGCATTTTTTACACCCCCGGTATAGGGGTGTGTATAGGTTTCACTCGATGTGTTTGTTTGTTTGTTTGTTTGTGTGTTTGTTTGTTTGTTTGTTTGTTTGTGTGTTTGTGTTCGCAAGTAGATCTCAAGAATGAACGGACCGATCGTCACCAAACTTGGTGAACAGGTTCTATACATTCCTGAGACGGTCCTTACAAAAATTGGGACCAGTCAAACACACGGTTAGGGAGTTATTGGTGGATTTTGGTTTTTTGGGGGATCAACTACAGTTCAAGAATGAACGGACCGATCGTCACCAAACTTGGTGAACAGGTTCGATACATTCCTGAAACGGTCCTTACAAAAATTGGGACCAGTCAAACACACGGTTAGGGAGTTATTGGTGGATTTTGGTTTTTTGGGGGATCAACTACAGTTCAAGAATGAACGGACCGATCGTCACCAAACTTGGTGAACAGGTTCGATACATTCCTGAGACGGTCCTTACAAAAATTGGGACCAGTCAAACACACGGTTAGGGAGTTATTGGTGGATTTTGGTTTTTTGGGGGGATCAACTACAGTTCAAGAATGAACGGACCGATCGTCACCAAACTTGGTGAACAGGTTCGATATATTCCTGAGACGGTCCTTACAAAAATTGGGACCAGTCAAACACACGGTTAGGGAGTTATTGGTGGATTTTGGTTTTTCGGATATTCCCGGCGTTCTCAGTGTTACCGGCTATTTTTAGAAGGTCATCGCAATGTCCAGAACGCTTTCCTTGGACCCGTAAGTTGTCCTCACTGTAAAAGTGCAAAGGTCGAATCAATTTATAGCCACGCGAAAAATACACTCTCATCTATCTCTATATATTTATACAATAGATATAGATATATATATATACGGCTTCTCTGTGTGTGTGTGTGTATTTGAGTGTGTCTGTAGAAAACACCTGTGTATTGCACAGTTCTGTTTGTGATGTGGTACCTAGGGCGTCGTCGACAAGTATGGGACTCGACATGATATGATCAGGAATGGCATTATGGCCCCTGAATCATGTTCGTGCTGTTCCCATTCCACGAGTCTGGAAGGGACCTAAGCTTGACGGGTCCATGGTTCGAAGCCGGCGTACAGTGCGCCACTCAAGCCGGATATTCGGCTCTATTTAATCCACACGTGCTGAGCATGTTTTATATTATATAGATGAGACGGTTTTTACAAAAAATGCGGTCAGTAGGTGTTACAGAAAGAGTTATATTGATTTGTCTTTTTCTCCGCCTGTCTCTTTGTCCACTCAATCAACTTATTTTAACCACACATGTTAGCAGTGCCTTCTCAGTTGGTGGCAGTGAGAATCGTAAGGACGGGGGTGTTTTTCCTATCTCGGAGGAATTTCTTGTCTTTCTTACTATCCTGATTTTAAGTTCAGACTCTCTTCTTTCCTTACTCTCATATATGTAGATACATATATCCCTCCTACATCCACTTCCCACCCCTATGTCTTCTCTTCTTCCCTAGGCCAAGTGTCACAGTGGGGGTCGCACAACCTGAAACATTTGCAGGTCCACGCTTGGCTCTCTACGTATCTACTTTCTTTTATTTTGTGAGCACTTGGGGGAGGGGGGGAGTGGGACAGAGTCCTCATAATCATATTTACCCATTGGACTTAGCATCGAGAACAGACTTACTCTGACCGAAAGCAAACAAGGAACAGTTATACTAATCGGCAGAATTTTCAACCTGTTGGAACTTTTTGAAGGGGCTGATAAACTTATGAAAGAAGGACAAGAAGATAGGCAATAATCATAGGGAAAGAATATCCCCAAAATCGGGGCCTATGGGAGTGTCCAAGCCACCGACCAGCATTGATCCCCACTCGGGCATATCGCCAGTTGATACTGACAGTGAACGGAATGACCCGTTAGTAGAGATCGAGTTGTTCTGCTGATGCGGCTTACACTTATCTTATAATCATGACTTTTAACTGTATTACTATTAGTGATTATGCTGATTTTAGTTCGTATTTTTGCCGCCCTCCGTTTTTCTGCCTTTTTGTGCATTTCAATTTTTTTGCATCTCTCTCTTTTCATTAATTTTTTTGATTTTTTTATACATGTTTTTTTTATATTTTGAAGATAATTGTATGAGTTTCAGACAATTAGGGCGTTTATACACATGTGATTGTGATATTATGGGGAGATTTTCAAATCAACGCTCATTGCTTACACCGACTTTCGTAGCTTAGCAAAAATACGGGCCTGGAAAGGTTTGAAGTTACGGAATGAACAGAATGAACTGTAAAGATACTTAAAAAAAACAAAAACTATCAACTATCAAGCATGGTTTTCGCATCAACAAACAAAAAGCGGCGGCCATCTTTGATGCACATTTTCAAGGACGACGAGTCTTTTTCCTCGATTACTAATGACCAAATTATTTATGTATGCTTAATCACGAAGCACAATTAGTCAATCATTCCACGAAAAATAGAATAATCTAAACTCTAAATGATCGAATGACATTTCTTACCATTCTGATTCGATTCAATTTTCCTTCCAGCGGCACATGGAACAGAGATCCATAGCAACCACACAGACCGGAAGCTGCTGAAAGGAACTACATGATTGGCTCAAATTCAGTGCCCTGTCTCCACTTCCTTCCTATTTTGTAAAGTACCTTTTGATTGAGACTAAGTTTCATCCAACTATATACTCGTGTATGCACAGCCTGCTTACTGTGCGGTTGTCCTGTTCAAAAATGGGGTGATTTCAGACAGTGGACGGAGACAGGTTTTTATATTTAGTCAAGTTTTGACTAAATATTTTAACATCGAGGGGGAATCGAAACGAGGGTCGTGGTGTATGTGCGTGCGTGTGTGTGTGTGTGTGTGCGTGTGTGTGTGTGTGTAGAGCGATTCAGACTAAACTACTGGACCGATCTTTATGAAATTTGACATGAGAGTTCCTGGGTATGAAATCCCCGAACGTTTTTTTCATTTTTTTGATAAATGTCTTTGATGACGTCATATCCGGCTTTTCGTGAAAGTTGAGGCGGCACTGTCACGCCCTCATTTTTCAACCAAATTGGTTCAAATTTTGGTCAAGTAATCTTCGACGAAGCCCGGACTTCGATAAAACTAACCTCAATAATTTGGACGTTTTAGAAGACTTCTGTAAGTCAAAAGAAATGTCATCTCAATTAAATATTCCTCCGCTCTTTCAAGCACTCCCACATTTAAAGCAAACAGGTACCCGGGGGATAGACGGGTTAGATGGACACATTCTTAAAGGTGGTCGTCTACATTTTTGCTTTTTTTCAATAATCTTATGGTTAGATTTCGCGAAAAAGTTATGTCAGATGATGAATGAACCATGGGGAAAAAAGTTATAGAAAAAAAAATATATCGTTTATAATAACTTGTTCAGCTATTTTAGACAAATGTGGGGAAAACTCAGAAATGGTTCACTGTGAAGCCATCGGCCTGTACACAGATTGGGAGGGAGGGGGGTCGAAACGCGAGAGAGAGAGAGAGAGAGAGAGAGAGAGAGAGAGAGAGAGAGAGAGAGAGAGAGAGAGAGACAGACAGAGAGAGAGAAAGAGACAGAGAGAGAGACAGACAGAGACAGACAGAGACAGAGAGAGAGAGAGAGACAGAGAGAGAGAGACACATGGAGAGAGAGAGAGACAGAGAGAGAGACAGAGAGAGAGAGAGACACAGAGAGAGAGACAGAGAGAGAGAGAGATAGAGAGAGAGACGCAGACGCAGACGCAGATAGTTTATTCAATAGGTCATAGCCCCATATGAAGGGGTGTGAACAGACGGTTCACATTGCATATAAATTAAACTCAACAGGTGTACACAAAAAAAGGTACAAAATAAAAATCGCACAACACATACATTACACGGCATTTGACTAGGAGGTTACAACATCTCTTAATTTAAAGGCTTTATACAAATACAGGGATACATTTCTGACAGCAGTTTCTTGAGGTGATGCTAAAAGCAAGCTGAGTCGGAAAATGCTTGGGTTCTTATAATATTTAAATGGGATCAATTTTTCTCTCAATTGGTTATAGTATGGACAACACAAAACAAAATGGACTTCATCTTCTTGGTTATGTTTACAAAGAGGACACATCAAATCATCGGCATTATGTTTTCTATATCGGTAAGCATGCACTGCAATTTCTGAAATGCCGAATCGAAACCTGGTCATAATAAACTTTAGATGCCTATCCATATTCGACAAAAGATAGGGTTTAATGTCATGTACAGTACAAAATGTCCGATAAACAGCAAATATATCACTATTTTGTGCATGATAATCCCACTCTTGCCATCTGCAATCGACCAACCTTTCCCTAAAAACACGCAAAAAATCTTTTTCATTAACAACGCCCTGATTCAACCACACAAAACCAAAACCGTACTCATACAATTTACAACGGACACCTGAGGCCCAGTTCGTTTTACCACTTTAGATTTTCTTATGATGGCGAGACTGAAGTGGTACGAGAAATGTTCCATTCTTCAACTCGCGTGCTTGAATATGACCTCAGTTTAGCTTTCGTCATTCGTGATCGTTTGGTATTCCATGGATCTATATGCATAGAGGCCCGTGGGTATTCCAACCAGTGTGAGTTTCCATCACTGTGTTCTGCGTGCGTTTTGACAGACCAGACGTGGTGAGAAAAGCATCGCAAGACATTGCGGTAAAGCTGCAGAATATGAAAAGAAAAGGAAGCGAGCAGAAGGATGTTTAAGTCTTGCAAACATTTCTAAAAAAAAAAAAAATAATCCTCCCTTGAAAAAAACCAAAGATGTCTGCGAGTCATCTGCTTGGAAGGTAGTGAGAATTTGAAGCATTCAACTTTCAAGTCAAAACGCAAGTTGCGCTGATATGCCTGTTGAGATTATTCTTTCTTTGAATTGCCGTGGATTTGTTCGCCACCATTTTTAAAGCTGTGTCTTGAAAGGAAACGGTAAAAATGCCTTTGAATACAAACTTTCGAAGAAATCCAGGGGCCAGTTTCATATACGCGCTCTTAGGCGTTCCTAGGAATAGGGCCTTAAGAGCTCTTAGCTGAGAGTGGGACGAAAGTTAGGAACGACTCGTTTCATGAACCATCTCAGGGGTCACTCTTTGCTAAGAGCAGCAAAGCGATATTTTTTAGTTGCGTATAAGATTGGTTGCGTCACGTCCGATTGAAAGTCACAACATCCGGCGAAAGCAGACGAAAAGCAGACGACACCAGATGGATCCAAACAACGTAAGGACAAATTTACAGAGAGAGAAATAATAACCCTCCTTGCGGATGTCAACGAAAGCAACGCGATCGTGGAGGCTAGTTTTTCTAGCTCGTCACGAAACGAATAAAATACGAGCCTTGCATGGTACAGTACATAGATCTAGATCTGAATGACGTCCTTGAAATCGTCCGCAATGAATTTTCTCGGCCTCAAAATTGTTAATAACTTCTACATCTGCAAACCGAATCACTTGATATATGGTGTGCAAAAACTTCATCGTATGCATGACCCTTGTACAAATTGACACATTTATAGATTAAATGGTCTGACTTTTGTGCATTTTCAAAAACGGTTGCCAAATTCGGGGATCGACTCAACAGTACGAGGTTTGAATTGTTCAGTAACCGAACTATACCCGATTTCAGCACTCAAGATTGTTACATTTGGGATAAATTGAATGACATATAGTATACATGAATCAATATTAGACAGTCAGTTATTTGAATATAGTGCTCAATAACAAGCAGGAACAGGGCATTTCCAATGGATGAATGCGTTCCTGTCATTAATGAATTTTGCGCGGCATTGCGAAAGTGTAACTGTACAATGAAGTTTGTTTTTTTCTCAGTCATTTGAGTTTAGCAAATATGTTCATAGTTGTTGTGCATACACTTTAGTTCATCCATGACCATTCTACACAGTTTCGAGTCTCTAGGTATTATGATCAGAATTTACCTTTTATCCAAAATGTGTTTCAAATTACGCCTCCGAAATTGTCAGTGGCACGAAAGCTTTGCTGTAACTGCTTTCTTTAGGTCACCGATGATCTAGGGAGTGAAGGGGGTGTTTGTCAGACATCCAGACAATCCAAAAGGTAAAAGTTTGGAGGGTTTAAATCAGGTAAATATTGCTACCGCTAAATGTCAAACCTTGTTCTGTTGAGACAATAGCCAAATTTGGAAACTTTGTTTCGAAATTGCACAAATGTCATACCATTTGATCTACAACAGTTGCCACTGAAGGGAAGGGTCATGCATAGGCTGAAGTTTATGTCCCCCAAATATATAGTGATCCGGTTAAGACAACATTATGTGCGTGTGTGTGTGAGTGTTTGCTTGATCTGCACCTTGCATCGATCTGCGTGAGGCATTGCTGACAGATTCAGATAGGGAGGGGTATTTTGCGACTGCATTTTGTTTTCGGTGTGTGTTAGGTCAAAGTTGTTAAACTTATCTTGCGTCTTTGTCATGCAATTGTGACGTAAATGAAAGGAAAGTGTATTTCATTCAGACAATCAAAGACTGGGTGTCAAAATATGTGTGGGTGTTTTCGTTTTTGCTTAGATATGAATTATTTTCTGTACTTGTGAAGACATTGACTCTGCATTAATCAGCCGTGGTAGATCAGTCATACTGGAGAGAGAGAGAGAGAGAGAGAGAGAGAGAGAGAGAGAGAGAGAGAGCATTGGTCAGCATATCCTACCGATGGTCATTTCAGTGAGAAAGCATTGTTTGTGTTATAAACGTGTTCATATCTTGACACAGACATACAAGCACACACACAGACTTTTATCCACAAGCAGTTTGCAAATGCCAACAGCAAGCATGGAACCCAACAAAACGTCATTAAAATCTTCTGATCATTCACATCTGTCTTTATTTCAATGCGATGCATCAATTTTCACCACAACTTAACACGAGAAATAGCAGGGTTACATTGTTTGACCTTTTTCTGGTTACCTTTTACATACCTTCCTTACACTGTAATTTAAAGCATCATAAACACCAACATGAATACGTTTATATTTGTACATTGGATAATTGCAGACTAGGACTAGGAGGTTTTTTGTGGATTACATTCAGTCACTGACACCTGTGATCATCCAAAATTTAATCAATCAAAACTGCCTTTAGACATGTACCTAAAAGTAATGATTTTTACTTTCATACTTTCCAGATAGCAATAAATGCCATAAATACTGCATTACGAATCCCATAATGTACATGGGGTGGTTAACAAGATAGTTTGCATAACAAGGATATCTTTAAAGAGAGCTGTATCATATACACAGAGGATGGTCAGGTGAAACCTTAAAATAGATTACGAACATATTCTTCATTTGAAAGAGACAATTTCAAAAGGCACACCCCTCCGCCAAGTGTTTGTCCAAGTGTAAGACTTGTCTTATTCCATCAATCCATGCAAAAGACAGTCCAGATCTGTGATGATGAGAACAATTCTTTGAACGGGAAAAGATTGTGTCTTTAAAAAATAAGCACCATGTCAAAATGTTTACTTGCACAATTTCACAATGAGTCAGGCTGTTTAAAGTTAATGCGATACAGTATCAGATAGTAGACATGTACATTAATATTTAAAGCATAAGGTATGTATTTAGTTTTTACCTGAAAAAAGTTCAACCTGTAAAATCATTTCCTAATATGTTTGATAGTTTTTGCTTGTTATAGAACAATGTTTAAAAAGAATTAGTATTATTAAAAAACATTATTCTTGGGCCTGTTGCTCCAAATTCATGGGGTGACTGTGAGTTAAGATATTTTTATTTACTTATTGTTTCTTTTTATATTGGTTTGGGAAACAGCTACCAGCTTGTTTATGGCTATGTGAGACAAAGTTACAAACACAATTGTCTGATCAACCTTGATCTTGTTCATGCAAGGTAGGTAATACTATGGCCATTGCATATACACTCTGCCAAAATATTGTTGCACCCATTTTCGTACCCCTACTAGAAAAATCATTCCCGTGTCAATTCATTCAAACTTTCTTTGTCATTAAAGGCCATCGAGTGGGCTATCTCGCACACTTTTGGAATCAAAGATTTAATTTATATGGGTTACACGATCGCCTCTTGTTTAAGGGTACAGTGGAACCACCCTTTTAAGACCCCCCTAATTGAAGACTCCCTCCTTGTTAAGGCATTGATTTTTCAGACTTTCTGTTCACAAAATTACCCCCATTTTAAGACTCCCTCTTTTTAAAGACCTGATTTTATCCGATTTTTTGAGGTCTTAAAAGGGAGGTTCCACTGTACCCCAGAAATCGACCCTAGAAAAACGTTAGGCACCAATAATACATTGAAGAAAATTCAGAATAGGCACACTTTGACAACTTTTACATACGGGGAGAAAGCCAAATCATTTATTTTGCCTTAAATGTCACAGAACGTTTGAATGAATGAACACGGAAACTAATGCTTTAGTTAGGGTACGAAAATGGGTGCAATAAGCTTTGTTTGAAGGTTTTTAATTTATAATAAACATATCACTGAAATGCTGCGAAAGAAACTCTACTGCTTTTTGTGGGCAGATGCAAAATAAAATGAGAAAGAAAAACAACAACACCAACTTAATTTAGCATCGTGGTCAATCAGTGTAAAATTGTCAACACTATATCCTTCTAGCATGTTTTTGTTGCTGTTGCTACATTCATATCGTGAACTATTCATGAAACTAAAAATATCACATAAAACCTGGTTAAGTTTGCCTTCAAAGTGTGTATGATTCAGAATTACTAGTTACTGTGTGTTGAACAAGGTTGGAGTCAAAATCAAATATAAAAAAATCGTCATATCGCACTATCCCCTCTCTTTTTACGCAGGTCACTGAATTAATAATTTTACATGGAATTTTTTTTTTAAACTCGACATCATCAGCAACACCAGCCCGAAAATCAACGAGGCTATGAATTTCATCGTAATTGAATACACTGGATACCAAAAGTCAATGGACACAGTGATCAAAATGGTGCATATTCCAACAGAAGTTGAGGGTAGAAGCTACCATAAAATACACCGTTTTTTCTCTTCAAGTCATTTGACCATAACATTCATGAAACAGAACAGTTTGTGTTAAAATTTGGTGTGCATTAGCTTCAATGTACGTAGAATGATAATATATGGTCCAAAATTGTTTTTCCCCTTAGATTGTCTGTAGTAAAAATTATTAAATGGCGGGGTCCTGATTTGGCCTATATGGTCCGCTGGACCCAAAAAGCAACATCTATCATATCACTTATTAAATGGCAAAGCGTTCAATCAAAACAGGTTAGTTCACGGATGACAAGATAGATTCCAAACTATTCATCGGAATGATTTAAACTTTTGCAGAAATGTTTTAATTTTAGACATTCTGATAGATATTTTGTTTGAGAGGATAATCTCTAACAGACTATAAGAAAACAAATTGAAAAGATACACATTTTCCAGTATTCATAAATGTTGTACCCACAAAGTCAACATTTGTAGATTACTTTTTTTTTTTTTTTTTTTAGCTTATCCTCTCAAGTCGCGGCTAGCTGCAACCTACCCGCGAGCTTGCCACGACCTGGTCGCGACTAGCTGCGATGTCCTAGACCCCTCCTACAAGTATGTTGCGACTTAGTCGCGGATAGCCGCGATGTCCTAGTGCACTTGCCACAAGCTTCCCGCGAGCTTCCTGCTATGTGCCTATGATTAGTCAATTCTTAACCAGGTTTGAAATTAAAAATTCATTCACTGAAGTGGTGGTACATATGCAGCTAGCAGGTATGTCAGTTGAGAACTGCATGACTTTGCTAATTCCATACACTATTTTAATGCTTCAACTACTTTGACATTTGTCAGGGGTTTATTTTGTCTTTTTCATACTTGATCGATTAAACTAACATCTTTCATGCGCACTACATTTCTTGTTGATAGAATATTTTTTTCAGTACCTGATCATGATTATTATTATTTTAGGATGGAGCAGCTAGTTAGATTCTAATTTAACATCCCTGTATTCAACAGTTCAGACCTGTAAACTTTTTTGTTATTAAATTACTACAGACCAGAACTTAACCTTAGACTTTACAGGGAAAAATCATCATTAATGCTCCAGAAATTTGCAAATATTTTTCAAAATGCAGAGACCTGCATGCACATACCTTCATCCGGGGCTAGCTATTTCAATATGGCTGACTGAGGGAAAGCACTCTGCTCACTATATTTGGACAATGTCATGGCCCTAAGGTCGCGGCTAGCTGTAATGTTGTTGGGAAGCTTGCGCCAAGGTCGCAACTAACAGCCATGTAATCGCGCCAAAGTCGCAGCTACCTGCGATGTTGTTGCGAGACTAACTTTGATGTTGTTGCGAGGCTCGCAGCGACCCGCGATGTTGTCGTGAGGCTTGCACCAAGGGTGCAGCTACCCGCGATGTTGTCGCGAGACTCACGCCAAGGTTGCAGCTATCTGCAATGTTGTCGCGAGGCTTGCGCCAAGGTTGTGGGTAGCTGCGACCTTGTTGTGAGGCTCGTGCCAACATCGTGGGTAGTCGTGACCATCTGCGACTAGTTGCCGTGATGTGTTTAGATCGCTGCGACCTCGCAGCGACATTGCAGCAACTTTTCATTGCTGTAAGGGATATATATCTCTGAAACTATTTAACATTATTAATTAATTGAGACTTCATGTAATCTCCGATCACCATACAATTGCACAACTTTTGAAAAATATCTTTTAACACAAACGAAGTAATTTGAACTACTCAGTCGGGATGATGTGTGTTGCGGACGACCCATATGGAATTCCGTAAGGAATTTTACCCTGTGTATTCTAACTGGGATGGTGTAGGTCATGTACGACCCATACTAATTACTAATACTATGCAAAGAGACGGCAAAACTCCTAATTGGATGGCGTGGGTAGTGTACGACCCATACTTTTTACTTTTAATCCTCCTTTGGAAAGTATGGATTGTACACGACCCACATCATCAGGACTGTGTAGTCCAAAGCGTGATTCTTTTAAGAACTAGGCAGATGCGTTTGAGGGCAGAATGTTTTGATGAGGCAGTCTATTGTAAAACAAATTATATGACTGAAAAGGGCATGTATTGATTGCCCTTATTCAAAAAGCTGTTTGAGTTCACATGAGGTAGTGTGTATACAGTGATTCCTACAACACAGGCACCCCCAAAAATCAAATTTGAAAAATCAAGGTTCCTGCGTTAAAATCGACAAAAAATCAGAGCAATCAAATGTGTATCTGAAACAGTCAATTTTGTTACTATGCCATGCTGAGCGGTGCATGTGTTAATTCTCTCAGTAGGTATATGTGGTAAACCGGCACGGTTGGCCTAGTGGTAAGGCGTCCGCCCCGTGATCGGGAGGTCGTGGGTTCGAACCCCGGCCGGGTCATACCTAAGACTTTAAAATTGGCAATCTAGTGGCTGCTCCGCCTGGCGTCTGGCATTATGGGGTTAGTGCTAGGACTGGTTGGTCCGGTGTCAGAATAATGTGACTGGGTGAGACATGAAGCCTGTGCTGCGACTTCTGTCTTGTGTGTGGCGCACGTTATATATATGTCAAAGCAGCACCGCCCTGATATGGCCCTTCGTGGTCGGCTGGGCGTTAAGCAAAAAAAAAAAATATGTGGTAATCCTCTCGGTAGGTATAAAAGGCAGTTTTTGAAGCCGTTTTAGCGGGTAATGAAACAAAACAATACATTTGAATTTCTGCAATTTTTAACGCATTGCGTTCAAATATTTGGTGATTTGTGCTAACACATGTCATGAATTAGAAAAGACAACATTAAACAGGTTTGCGATTGTGAGGTGTTAGCCGGTATTTTTACCGACAATTATCAAATGAATTAATTAAGCAACAAATCAGTGCTGGGGCCGACGCTATTCTTAGCGTACATTAACGACCTCCCGGAGAGACTGACGGCACTAGCGCGCCTGTTTGCGGACGACACTGCAGTGTACAGAGTGGTGACTAGCGTAAACAACCAGGCCCAGCTACAACAAGACCTCCATCGCCTAGCCGAGTGGGAGAAGAGCTGGGACATGCAGTTCCATCCTGCAAAGTGCAACACCCTGCCTGTTACGAGGAGCAGACGCCCACTACAGCCCTCTTACCAGCTCCATGGGCATACGCTGGAGACAGCGGTCAAGTACCTGGGTGTGACCATTCAGGGTGACCTGTGCTGGGACGACCATATTAACAACATCGTCAGCAAGGCAAACAAGACCCTGGGGTTCCTGCGGCGCAATCTGAAGATCTCATCAAGATCCGTGAAAGAGCAGGCGTACAAGGCCTTTGTCAGGCCTATCCTGGAGTACGCCTCGTCAGTATGGGACCTGCACACCCAGAAGAACATCGACAAGCTTGAGACCGCCCAGAGACGAGCTGCCCGATTCGTCTGCAACCGCTACCACAACACGTCAAGTGTCAGCCGGATGCTGGACTCCCTTGGGTAGCAGTCTCTGGAGGAGCGCAGGAAGCTTGCCCGCCTATCGATGCTCTACAAGATCACGAACAGCATCGTCCACTGTCCGGGCATCAAGTCGAAGCTGGCCCCCTTACCACCACGCCAGCGAAGAGGCCATTGCCAGCAGTTCGGCCTCATCACCTACCGCACTCAGTATCGGAGTGCCGCTTTTCTACCCAGCACAGTGAAGGACTGGAACTCTCTACCAGCAGCTGTCGTCGAGGCCCGCACTGTCGACACCTTTGTGTCGCGCGCCTCGCACTAAACCAGTAGCCACTGTGACTCATGTCCCCTCCCCCCCATACTCCCCAACCTGTGAATTTTAAATGGACTTTTGGATGCTGGAAACGCTGCTTTCTTGGACTTGCGCAACATCCCATCAAGTGCCGAAGTAATCACTACTGCTGATTGTGGGCAATAATGGAAAGACAAGACAATAATCACTACTGCTGATTGTGGGCAATAATGGAAAGACAAGACAATCAGATGTACCGAATTACAAACAAAATGTCAAGTCATTTGAAACGTTAGTACTGCTGTTATGCGACATGTTAGAAAGAATTACAAAAAATAAAGATGTACCTTTTCCAAAGAAAACAGATTTGTTTTTAAATATGCAGGCTTTTTAAACAAACATTAAAGCTTCAAATTACACTGAAATGTAATTCATAATCAACGACGGCTGCTCAGACCACTTGTTCAAACGCGTACAAACATTCTTGGGAAATGCTCTCTCAAAAGCCCTGCTCAGCAGCTAGCAGTTAAATGTTCAGCAGTGAGCTTGATGTGGGCTATTTGTGCTCAGCGCTGTGAAAATAGTCCACTTCTTAAAGATTACTTTCGCTTTGAAATCCTCATACCATCCATGTCTAATAAAATGTACATGAAATTTGAGTATTTGGTTTATTTGAAGTTGAAAATAGCAACAAATTAAATTTGTTTGATGAGTCAGCTTAGACTTAGAGTTAGATCAACCGACTATTTTAAGGACTCTTTCTGGCATGTCAAATAAAAGCAAACCTAATCTCTCGAATGACTTGATGTACTTAACGACATGTCTTAGCATAAATTACCAGACGTTTGAAGGCAATGCATTGAGAAATTTATTAAATGTGCTGGATTTCTTCTGATTACCCACTAAAATGGCCCCAGAAACCGCATTTTACGGCTTCTCAGAAGAATTACATACCGTTCATCATGCCATTACGCCATTGTTAGACAAGATATGTAAACTAAGCTGACTGTTTGGATGCATATTTAATTTTTCTTTCTAATAACATGCACAACAGGTTTCCTTTCAGCAGTTTTGATAGTATACTGTTCAAAAAAAGAAACGCATAGCTTGTAATATTTGGTTAATTTAGTTATATGGCTACAAGGATATCCACCAAACTGCAGAAAATGTTTATCTGGTCGTCGACCTTTCGTCCATTGCCACAAGTGAGCTCTGCACGTGACGCATGCGTTATCAGTGGCTACAATGTCAAAATTGCTCATTTGGCATGACCACTCGTCATGCTTCAGTGTAATCTCGTGAAACTCGGGGAATATTGAGCTCCCACCATGTCTTCCAAAACCCATAAAAGCGGATTGTTCGCCACAAAGAAATTAGACGACAATTCAGCGACGAAAGATGGCCCGATTGAGCAGAGAAGACCGCCAAATTGCATTGGGTCGTTTACAAGCAGGCCAAAGTCAAAGTGCAATCGCCAGGCACTTCCACGTGTCCCAGAGCACCATCAGTAGACTGTGGGTCAGGTTTCAAGCCACTGGCTCCGTTGCTGACTTGCCACGAGCGGGAAGACCAAGGGCGACAACTGCTGCTCACGACCGCTTCATACGGCTCCGCCACCTCCGGAATCGTTTCCTGTCGGCCTCATCTTCTGTCCAGGCTCTCCCCGGGCCACACCGATTATCGGACCAGACCGTGCGGAACCGCCTGCATGAAGCTGGTTTGAGAGCTCGCAGACCTCACAGAGGAGCTGTCCTCACCCGCCGCCATCGCCACAACCGAGTGCAGTGGGGCAACCAGCACCTTCGCTGGACCGTCCGGAATCACTGGAGACACGTGTGGTTCAGCGACGAGTCCTACTTCCTGCTCCAGCGACATGATGGTCGGAGGAGGGTCTACTGGAGAGTAAACGAACGTTACGCGCCCAACTGTGTGGATGAGGCACCCGTTCATGGTGGTGGAGGCGTCATGGTGTGGGGGGCGATCAATACCGCTGGAAGGAGCACCCTGGTGCACGTCCAAGGGCGCATAACTGCCCAGCGATACGTGGAGGAAATTCTGCGCCCACACGCCCTTCCTCTTCTGGCTGACCAGGATGCCATATTCCAGCAGGACAACGCTCGCCCGCACACAGCACGACTCACCACCCAGTTCCTCACCGACCACCATGTCCAGGTGCTTCCCTGGCCATCCATGTCGCCAGACATGAACCCGATAGAACACCTCTGGGATGAATTGGACAGACGTGTGCGCAGGCGAGAAGAAGCGCCGGCAAATCACCGCGATCTATTGCAGGCACTTCAGGAGGAGTGGGACACCATCCCACAGCAAGATATCCGGCATCTGATCCAGTCCATGCCCAGAAGGTGCCGGGCAGTTGTTGCTGCTCAAGGCAGTCACACCCCCTACTGACTTGACAGCCTCGGCACCCAATCGTATTGATTGACTGATTGATTTGAAGATGCAAATGAACTGTGTGTGCATTCAACTGTGTCCATACCAAATTTCAAACAAATAATCTAAATATTGGATTTTCTGTTAATTTTTTCGAAAAATAAAACAAATTTGGCAAGTAGCAACTATGCGTTTCTTTTTTTGAACAGTATATGTCGATTTTAACACGTTAAACTTGATTTTGCGAATTTGATTGTTGGGGATGCTAGTCTTGTAGGTTCTATTTTATAAACAGTACCTCGCGTAAACTAAATCTGTTTTCTATATAACATAGGACAATGAATGGCCTTTTCAGTCTTATAATTGGTTTTTCCTCCGAAAGCGGCGTATGGCTGCCTTAATGGCGGGGTAAAAACGGTCATACACGTAAAATTCCACTCGTGCAAAAAAACACGAGTGTACGAGGGAGTTTCAGCCCACAAACGCAGAAGAAGAAGATAATTGGTTTTACAATAAATGGCCTCATTAAAATGATCTGCCCTCAAACGCGTTTGCTTAGTTTGTTGTTGTTGACAGGTAGTATAGAAATAGAATATGAACGTTGGACATGTTTTAACTGCTAACTAATATTGACAAAACCACTGTATACTTCTGTGTCTGCAGACTGTTCCTGGCATAATTAATGTAAATGCTTAAAAAATTCCTTTAACCATTTTAAATATAAAATTTGTTGTTTTGTGCAAGGGACGTTACACAGTGGCCACTACATACAGTGTTGGTAGTTGGCCCCTGAGCAAGCGTCAACATCAGTGTTGGTAGTTGGCCCCTGAGCAAGCGTCAACATCAGTGTTGGTAGTTGGCCCCAGAGCAAGCGTCAACATCAGTGTTTGTAGTTGGCCCCTGAGCAAGCGTCAACATCAGTGTTGGTAGTTGACCCCTGAGCAAGCGTCAACATCAGTGTTGGTAGTTGACCCCTGAGCAAGCGTCAACATCAGTGTTGGTAGTTGGCCCCTGAGCAAGCGTCAACATCAGTGTTGGTAGTTGGCCCCTGAGCAAGTGTCAACATCAGTGTTGGTAGTTGACCCATGAGCAAGCGTCAACATCAGTGTTGGTAGTTGACCCCTGAGCAAGCGTCAACATCAGTGTTTGTAGTTGGCCCCTGAGCAAGCGTCAACATCAGTGTTGGTAGTTGGCCCCTGAGCAAGCGTCAACATCAGTGTTGGTAGTTGGCCCCTGAGCAAGCGTCAACATCAGTGTTGGTAGTTGGCCCCTCAGAGAGTATCAGGGTCAGTGTTGGTAGTTTGCCCCTCTGCGAGTGTCAGCATCAGCGTTGGTAGTTGGCCCCTCGGCGAGTGTCAGCCTTAAGTGTTGGTAGTCGACCCCTCAACGAGTGTCAGCATCAGTGTTGTGTCAGCATCAGTGTTGGTAGTTGGCCCCTCAGCGAGTGTCAGCCTCAGTGTTGGTAGTTGACCCCTCAGCGAGTATCACCATCAGTGTTGGTAGTCGACCCCTCAGCGAGTATCACCATCAGTGTTGGTAGTTGGCCCCTCAGCGAGCGTCAGCCTCAGTGTTGGTAGTCGACCCCTCAGCGAGTATCACAATCAGTGTTGGTAGTTGGCCCCTCAATGAGTGTCAGCATCAGTGTGTGGGTAGAGGTCCTTGAACAAGGAACAGCAACATAGTCATAAGAGCAGAAGGTTTCTTGTATTAAATGTTAGCAACAGAGCAGTTTCACCACATAATCTTACAAGAAAAAGAGAAGACAGTGAGTAATTCTAAAACTTGCTCTTATTCATACTACACTTAGCAAACCATTTTATCTGTACAAATTGTGTACTTTAAAAAAAAATCACTCCCGAATCATTTTGTTCAAACTTTCTACGCCATTAAAGGCACTTCACTTGGAAATGTGGCACACTCTTCCGCTGCTCAAAAAAGGATCCCCCAAAAATTGACCCGAAAAAACACAAAGTACCACTTAAAAATCGACTCAAGTTCAGGATAGACACAATAATAATAATAATGAAAATAGAACATTTATATAGCGCTTCTTCACAGCTCAAAGCGCTTTGGCAACGTTTACATACGTGAAGAAGAACATCAATTATCTGTCCAGAACAGGGTGTCTTCTTTGGTTAACTTTTGTACTTTGTGTTCTGCCATTACTGCTGATGCAGGTGTCAATCGCTTCAGCAGTAAAAAACATGAGGTCTTGCGTTAATTTAGAGGGGTTAAACAATTAAAAGAAAGCTCTGTATATCAGCAATGACTCAGTCCTTTAAAATGAATCAGACAAGGCTAACAATTCAGGAAATGGAACAAACCAACTGAATTACAAATTAGCACAATTTCTTGAAATCCCCTAGAGCATGTTCTATTCTCCTCACAATCTATGCCCCCCCCCCCCCCCCCTACGTTAACAATAACAGTGTAAATACATGTTTTAGTACTAGTAAATTACTAGTTATTGTCACTTAAGAATCAGTTTTGTTGATATCAAGGAGTAGTAAAATTTAAAGTCAAAGTTTCAGATAAAAGTTTAAAAAAGAAGTCAAACACTGAAACAGCATTCTTCTTACTCACTGTCCAGTTTTTGTGTGTGTCACTGTGTGTGAGAACAATACGTTTTGACACATCTCTTTCAATGTGTATGCATACTACTACTATTACACAAGTTAGTACTATGTGATCCCAGAACGCCTCTTCTTTTGTTTTCCAAATGTTCTACAGAATTGTCAATGACTGAATGAGTATCATATTACAAGCATAACATATTTACCTGAAATGATGTCCAGTCTTTTCTTGCACACCACGTTCACTAAGACTTATGCTTTCATTGGCATTCCTCATTGTCTCTGCCCTTGCTTTGGTAACTGTATGTTAGTGTCCACGGGTAGAAGATGACACTGGAGGAGAGCATGGTGGTGCCAGACGATGATGAAGTTTATTCTCTGGTGATACAAGAAAGAAAATTATGAGCGTTTGCTGAATGTTTCAGTGTTTGCTTGTATGCATTTACAATTACCAGGTGAATACGCTGCACAGATCTGCAGTGCAGATGATACTAAGACAACACTGTCAGCACAGCTACCAAGTCAAACTTACAACGAGCACAGTCAGTATATAATATGGTGCTGATTAACAATAACAACCCATTTAAGTTTCAAACATGCCTTTTCTGCTCTAATGTTTTCTCTCTCATGCAAGCTGTTTTATAACCTTGACATTTTCTGCAACAACATTCCCAAACACAATCTGAAAAGTAGCATGCCTTGAAAGGAACATTTGATCAATTATGCTTTAGATCTATTCCAAACATTACCTTTTTTCATCATGACAGGAAACAATGCTGACGTGTCTTGCTGACGTGTCTAGTTCACGTGTTGAGTTAACCTGCTTGGAGCACTGCTGTAGATATAGGGTGTGACTGAGTATTCAGGGTGTCAAGATGTAGCCAATGTCACCGTATATGAACAAGCCCAGAGGTGCTTGGATTGCAGGACACACCCAACTCTCATTTAAAATCATGGTACCCTTTTCACACCCTGGCCATAGAACACGACACACGGTCCAAAGATGTTCGTCACCAACTACTTCAATGCCTATAGAAGCCGTCACGGCGTGGCATCCTTCCTTGTTGATATTATACTCGTGCTGTTTTGTTTCGTTGACTGACTGATAGACTGTTGTTCGAAAATGTGTGTAAACAGCACCACAAACACGCCGAAAAAGTGCACTACAAGTACAAGCTATCTGGAATTGCTCACGAGTACGTGTGGTTAGCCGCTTCCTGTCGGGTTCACACTCGTCGTGCAAGGCAGAATATACATTCGGTGGATGCAGCGAAGACTCGTTTCCTTGCTGATGTAGAATATGTCGCCGCGCATGGACTGACAGACATCAATCACGCAGAAAACGGTGCAATCATAGTCTTCGCGGGTGCTTGTAAGTGCTAAACTGCATACCGTCCACACTCTTGTCAACATAATTCAAAGAGGAGTCCATGCTTTGACAAATGAAAGCGTGCGGCACTCTCCTTATCGTCTTGGGCATTCCGCGGATCCGTGCGGTGACGAAAATGTGTTGATGGCGCATGTTATATCGCAAAATGATGCACGAGTCGAGTCGACTCACAGTCTCATTTACGGCCGCCATTTTTAGGATTAAAATTATCTCCCTTGCAAGTTGGGGGCGCTTCTGTCTGCTCTTACCTAACTTAGGGCTGGGGGGGGGCTGTCCTAAGATAAGAGCGACATAGGAGCGCTCTTTGGCCAAAGAGCGGTCCGTGAAACGCACCTATCTTAACTTTGCTCTTAACCCCATCTTGACCCCTTAAGAGCTCCTAAGTTAGGATAAGAGCGGTATATGAAACCGGCCCCAGATCGTTTGCTCCGGAACTGCAACGTCGATATGGCAAAGCAAAAAAATTCTGGATCAATTCGCAAGAACAGGCTGTTAGTGTCACATTTTGTATATGGGGTTGGAAGAAATGCTCATGATTTACATAGCACTCCGGCCCTGTTCTTTTTTTCGTCACGCCCAAAACCGATATTTCTTTTGGGCGACGCAGCATTATTGGCAGAATAACAAAACCGGACCTTTTCAGGTTCAGTACTCTTTGTTGGGAATGCCCTCACCGTGCTTCGTGGGTCGTGGACGACCCAGAGCCTTACAAAATCGTTTTTATCTCTGAAAATATTTTGAGTTTTTAATTGAGACTTCATGTAATTTCCAATCACCATACGACCTTCATATTGCCCAACTTTTGAAAGATTATTTGTTTAAACAAACAAATACACGATGACGTTATTTGAACTACACAGTCCGGATGATGTGGGTCGTGAACGACCCATATGGACTTAGGGAAGGAATGTTACGCCGTTTATCCTTATTCGGATGGCGTGGGTCGTGTACGACCCATACTCTGCAAAGAGGCGGCAAAACGTGTATTCCTATTCGGATGGCGTGGGTCGTGTACGACACATACCTTTTACGTTGAATCCTTCTTTGGAAAGTATGGGTCTTTTCACGACCCACATCATCCTGACTGTGTAGTCCAAAGCAGGGGTCGACACTAACTCATTTGGCCTGGGGCCACACTGGCCCCAGAGATGGAAATTGCTGGGGCGGAAAACAAAAATCTGGGGCCCACTCTTATTCATGTTAAAGGCAGAGTAAGCCTCCCGTAAACCATCACAGATACGGTCAGGCTTTTACACACAGTACAAACACCCTTTCATTTAAACACTCACCAATTGAGAACATCCTAGGTGCCCTCCGTAAAGAGCGAACAATTTTCAAAGAATTTATTTTTGCGTGGTTTATCTTACCCCTGAGCCATCGTGAACCCGTGTGATCCAGTTTTCCCCCTTTTCACAATGCAGTCGTCATAGTTAGTCATTTGAATGCGACTCGACGTGAGCTTATCTACAATAGCACGTTTTTTATGCACGAAACAACGGCTGTGGTTCACAAGAACTCTAGCGATGGCTTTTGACTGTTGAGAGGAACGGCGATTTGCACTGATAAACCGGGCCATCGTCTGCTACGACCCTTGCGTGACCCTGCTTCCGGGCTTTTCTTTTTTTAAACTTTCACAACTTCGAATTGTTCTGATCTTGTCTTGATGAAAAACGAATTCTTTTATGATTAAAGAATGTTTGTGTAACAAGCTGTCAATTTATTATTTAGATTTTAAAAGTTAGGTCTAGCGCAAAAACGAGGCGCCATTGTTCTTCAGGGCCAAGTCCACGAAAATAAATTCTTGGAAAATGTCTCACGCTCGACAGAAAGCAGCCAGGATGTTCCCGTTCGGTGAGCGTTCAAATGGAAGTATGCTTGTACTGTATTTAGACGCTCGGGGAGCTCTGTGATGGTTTACGGGAGGCTTACTGTGCCTTTAAGTATATGAGGACAGGCACAATACTGAGCAATGAAATTCTGACATGAGCATCAAAAATAAAAAATGCTCAGATGGAAAAGTCTATGATTGTAATGGGAGCTAAAACACAGCTTTACCGGAAATAAAAGTCAAAACATAATTGCCTTCATGTCTCTTTCCTTTATTGATCGTCAATCATAGGTATGCATGGACAATGATGTAAGTATTTGGTGGACACCAACTGCAAGATATTTCTATCAAGTTAAAACTTTTGGAATCTTTGATTTTGTCTTGTGTTTGAGTTACATTTTATCCATAAAATCCAGCCAGACAGCACCTACATTTTGTGTAAATCAATTGAGCAAGAAATAGTTGTTGTGAAGACACCATTACTTACATCATTTGGCAAGTCCATCACTTTTTTACAAGAACAAGATTAGGCAGCATTGTAATGCTGCTGATTTAATTGATCACCTTTCTGGTAGACCATGCAACACAACTGAAAACAAAAGTGAAGGCCTGAAAATAATATGGCAAGTGAATCAGATGTAGCGTAAGTTATGAAGACACCAAGCGTAAGTTATGAAGACACCAAAATTGTGAAGTCTGTTATGCTTGAATTCTAGTACTCTTGAAATCTAGTCTGGTGTGTAAGAGGTTCCTGATACAGTTTGAAATGATCTCACTCATTCGATTCATTGCAACAATGGCAAATATTCACAGTTACAGGCAAAGTCTGAAAATTATTACGTAAGTTATTTTTGACACCAGAATTGTTGTGTCCAACATTACCAACATCATCAATTATCATCGTTTCACAACTGATTATTTTTCTTATTCGCTTGTTTTCTTTTTCTGTTTTCTGTAGCAGATAACATACGTAAACATGTTTTGATTTACATTGTATCAGCCATCTACCACAATGAACTGAATTGCTGATTGCGTTGGTTCGAGTGACACGAAACGAAAATGGTGTCAGAAATACGAACGTAATCTAAAACAAGCCACACTATTAAAATGCAGGAAAATGTAACTAATATTTCCCCTTCACAGCTTTCTTTATACAAACTCGAAGAAACTTTAAGTCAATCACAAAAATATAAACTTTGGTTCAAGAAAAGGCCAAATTTTCCTGACGTTCGTATTGAAAGACACCAAAGTGGCGAGAATGACGAACGAAATCCACTAAGTTCAGCATCAATTTAAACAAATGCTGGTGATTTTGCATAAAACATGAACAAAAGTAGTTGCCTGTTGGGTAACTCAACTGAATACAGCAAAATCAATTAGGGATCGATGATTCTTGAAGTTCGTCTGTCTGAAAAACTCTTGAGATGTCGTAAGTTTGCGCGAAACGCCAAAGACACGAACAACTTCCAGGTCAAAATACCTCCTCTCAATGCATTGTGGGAAAGGTGAAGGCCATTTATTCTTAATCTGTGGAAATTTCCGCAGTGCATTGAGTCGATTGACATTCGTTCGTGTGCCTGTGTCGACTTCGCGTTAGATTTTGGAAGTGCAAAAACGTAAGTAACGCAGTGACGCAAAACGTCGGATATTGCCTTTCACACATTCTTTCACAACGCTAGGTCTTTTGATTGCTTTTATTTGTGCTAGATTGTGTCATTTTATTCAGAAACTTTCAATTATCAGTGGAAATATCGAGTTGCATGTGAAAGATATGATGATGGTATGGACTTAGATCAGCGTGTGAAGTGAGACACGAAGCATTACTTACAGAATGCAATTTTTTCGTCCACGCTAACGACACATTTTACGGTAAAGAAAGAAAATGAGCATATCTAATTGTTAAATACACTTAGTTTGACCAAAATAAATACAAACATGACACTACAAACTGCTTCACTTACCATTGTGCTTTCTCAAACAAGACCACTCATTTTTGTCAGGTTTCAGTGGCCATTTTAAGTTGTATTTTCAATAGAAAATAATCAAAAACAAAATAACCATCAACAGAAAAAATAATCTGTAAAATGATATTAATTCTTTATTCTCTCTTTAATCACAATACAACAACATTAACAACCAGAAGAAAACAGTTCTTTGCAAAAAAAATCCAGAAAGTGGCTACCATTCATTTTGTACTTTTTGCTCAGTATTGTGCCTGACCTCATATATATATATATCCCATGACCTCCCTTCTTTGTCTCTGTTACTTCAGTATGGGTATATATGTTGTATTTTTATAGCTCAATAAATACATCATGGACTCCAAAAAATATATGATAGTGCAGATTCCGATTTGGGCAAAGAACTACTTTCCTCCCGACCTTTGACCTTGCGCCAAACAAATAGATTGTAATACACTCTTAATTGTTTTGCTGCTAAAGAGTTCTATCCTCAGTTTTATTAACCCGTGCATAACACTAGTTTGAACAGTCGAACACTATCACAATGCCCATGGCTACAAACCAAAACAAAAAACGAGTACCCTCCCTTGCATCGAAGCAGACGACTGTTCGTGAGAGTCTGTCACAGTGTCGGTGTGGGAACTGACAGAAGCTAGGGAGCACAGATAATAGAAGCCCTGTCACATAGACTAATCACACAATCAATACACTTTTGGCTCATGTTTTAAATGACAGTTTCGAGTTTGTGAGTCAAACTCAAAGCAACAACACTGGTCTGGTGTCATGCGTAGCGGGACCGAAAAGCGTCCGTACTGCATGGTTTGGGGTGGCTTCGCTTCGTATCAAACATCGGCTGTTTCACGTATTTTGCGAGAAAATCTACTCTTTTGCCTGGCTCTGCAGTAAGTCCACATTGGCGATGAAGGTATCCAAGAACTTAACATGTGTGCATTTTTCCGTAATCCAGTCATATTCCTTCAAAATGCAATCAATCGGCGGTGACAGACGTGTCAGCAATTCGCGACTTCACCAAGTTGGTCCCGTTTTCCTCACACCCATACCAGTTTAGGTTCATTCATGCATACACACTCGCAAAACAGTTTATCACGTAGATACATTTCAAATAGGGAGCAAATGGTTAAATCTAAACCTACATATTTGTTCCCTAAAATTTGCTTCTCTGTCAATAAGCCAAATTGTATAATAACACGTTCGAGAAAAACAACGTGGAATCGATTCTGAATCGAGTAAGCCAAATGGGTCCCAAACCCGTTTCGCCCGTTCTGCCGACCTGAAACGCAAAACAAAAGAATTGTGCGCTTCAACTAAATTAATTTCTATACGACTTCATTACTTTCTTGCAACTTATGAACCTTTACTTAAAGCTTTTAAATGGTCTGAAAGTAGTGTTACCGCGTACTTATCGATGCACTCATTCGTTTTATTTTTTTCAGCGACGGTCACTTAGTTTAAGGTTGCAAAAGGGCCAAGTCTCGCTGGCACCACTGTTTTACAGTCCACAGATCGCAACAGTGCCGCTAGTAGTCTACACTTTGTGTTTGATGGTAGAATGGGATATACAGATTACAACACTCGTGGTTTTTTATATGGCTTGTATTTCAGTCAAGACCCAGCGGGAATATCAATCGAGAGCCACTCGCCAGAGGCTCGTGTCTCCCGATGATATTCATCCGCTGGGTCTTGACTGAAATACAAGCCATATAAAAAACCACTCGTGTTGTAACCTATACATATATAAGGTATATATACCTTCAGAATCCCCACTTTTTCCAAGTGGTTCTCCACTATAAGATCTGCACGGGCGGCAATGCATTGATTGTCTGTTTTACTTCATCGTACTGAAGCCAGGGAAATTCTTTCAACCATTATTTTGACATTGAAATTACGACAGCGCTTCGCGCTTTTGGCTGCATCGGTCTCCTTTTTCGTTTCTCTCCACCATGTCTTTTTACACCAGGGAAGTGTCGCCACATTTTGCGTTTGGAATTTGAAGGCGATACTTATCTCTCACGCTAAAGAGCGCAATCTGGGAGTTATTTCCCTTGTGGCATTGTCCTTCGACAATTTCAATTTTTTTTCTTGACTGCGGCATTGATCGTAACGCAAATTTCAGTGACGACTTTGACTGGCGATTTTTAGTGATTGGCTCTGGCATTAGAATTTTCGGTTAAATTAACGTTCACATGCAAACGTTAAATTAACGTTCACATGCAAACGTTAAATTAACGTTAACATGCAAACGTTAAATTTACGTTCTCCTGAAAACATTAAAATAACATTTGCAAATACAAATTTGAATTAATGCACAGAAAATTCAAGATCACAAATTTTATTTAAAATTTAAATTGTTGAGGTCTTTACCAACTCAATAAGTGAATACTAATTTGATAACAGTAACACTTTTAAAATGTTGAACAATGCATACTAAATTCCTTCAATTGCTAAAACATGAAAATGTGAACTAAAAAAATATTACAACACATTTTTCAGTCTCAGTAAAATACCACAGCATAGTATTATCAATCGGGCAGACAAAAATTATGTGTGGACTTAATCTCATTGAAGCAACGCTACATTGACTAGTTTGAACTTGATAAAAAAAATCATCAGAAGGCGATAACAGGATCAGCAATTAAGAATTTCAATCACAATGCGTTGGTATGCGTTCATCAAGGTAAATACCATAGGGCTGTGCAAACTCATTATCGACAGCGATCACTGTTAATGACAAAATCAGAGATGAAAACAATACAAAGTATTTGCACAATCAGTAATACAAGCAAGTCAGTAGCACAAAATATGAGAAACAAAGGGATGTAAGCGCTATTAATGCATACACGTGTGACAAGCATGTAAAGTCTCTTGTTCATTCCAAAGCGTGTTATTCTCACAGGTGCCAAGAAAATTGCTTCCACATAATCTCACTTACTCTTGTTGCACATGTCATATAGCAGAGCAATTACGTCCCTTTGTTTCTCAGATCTTAAAATAGTGCTCTGCTTCATTTCATTAAGATTCTTGCTATCACAAAAGATATTAACATATTTTGTGGAGTAGCTAGATGAAAAACAATCATCGATGAATAAAAATTAACAAGCAGCAAGACTGCATGTTTTCTGCATCACTTTGCCAAACATGTGTGTGCACAGTGAATATTTGTTTATGAACTGTTGGTGTTAGTCCTGAATAATGGCACCCATGTGAGGCTTGATGCCGGGCTGCTTTGCAAACACAGCATTCAGAAGCTGTGGGTCAGCAAAGGTGATGAATCTTGTTAGTGAGATGGCGCGCAATGATGTCCTGTAGCACTAGCAGCTGCCTGCACTCGCTCTTTGACGCTGGTCAAACTTCTGGTCGTAGGTGAAGTCCACCTCACAGAATATGATGATGGTAATGGTGAGGGAGTTCAACTTCTGTTTGAACTATGTGGCCAGGCCCAGCTCCCTGACTTTGAAGTGGTCATAATCTTATGCAGGATACCAACCTGGGATAGAGAAGGAAAAATGGTTCTTAGTCAATGGCTGGGATTACAAACTAAATCACACACACACACACACACACACACACACACACACACACACACACACACACACACACACACACACACATACACACACACACTAACAGACACATACACTAACAAAAACATACACTTACAAACACACATACACACACATTAGCAGTAACAAACACATACAATACATGTACTAAGAAACACACCCATGTATACACACATACACACACACACACAGACACACAGGCGCGCATACACACACACACACAGGCGCAAGTCCACATACAGTATATGCAAAATCAAAAGTCTCAGCCCAATTTGTAACAAGAGAGAAAGAGAGAGAGAGTGTGTGTGTGTGTGTGTGTGTGTGTGTGTGTGTGTGTGTGTGTGTGTGTGTGTGTGTGTGTGTGTGTGTGTGTGTGTATGTTGCAAGCATTACACAACTGATATTGAAATTAAGCACCACAGGAAAAAACAAGTCGCGTAAGGCGAAAATACATTTAGTCAAGTAGCTGTCGAACTCACAGAATGAAACTGAACGCAACGCAACGCAGCAAGACCGTATACTCGTGGCATCGTCAGTCCACCGCTCACGGCAAAGGCAGTGAAATTGACAAGAAGAGCGGTTTAGTAGTTGCGCTGAGGAGGATAGCACGCTTTTCTTTACCTCTCTTCGTTTTAACTTTCTGAGCGTGTTTTTAACCCAAACATATATCTATATGTTTTTGGAATCAGGAACTGACAAGGAATAAGATGAAAGTGTTTTTAAATTGATTTTGAAAATTTAATTTTCATATTAATTGTTATATATATTTAATTTTCAGAGCTTGTTTTTAATCCAAATATAACATATTTATATGCTTTTGGAATCAGCAAATGTTGGAGAATAAGATGAACGTAAATTTGGATCGTTTTATAAAAAAATTTTTTTTTTTACAATTTTCAGATTTTTAATGACCTAAGTCATCAATTAATTTTTAAACTACCAAGCTGAAATGCAATACCGAAGTCCGGGCTTCGTCGAACATTACTTGACAAAAATTTCAACCAATTTGGTTGAAAAATGAGGGCGTGACAGTGCCGCCTCAACTTTCACGAAAAGCCGGATATGACGTCATCAAAGACATTTATCAAAAAAATGAAAAAAACGCATTGGGATATCATTCCCAGGAACTCTCATGTCAAATTTCATAAAGATCGGTCCAGTAGTTTAGTCTGAATCGCTCTACACACACTTGACTAAATGTAAAAAAGACGACACTGAGTTAAACAATTCACTTACTGGTCAACAGTGTGAACTTTCAGCACAGACAATGGAAAATTCGATGTTTTTTCCCCCTTCTGATTGAATGACTTTGGTACAATCATCTGTCATCAATGAACTCATCATTCTTCCCACCAGTCCAGACACCTTCCCACCAATTGCAGACTTGTTTGTTATCTGAGCGAATAAAAGTCAATATAAATACATGTCATGTGCACAGGAATGAAAACAAGGATTCTCAGTTAGGCACAAAAAAAAAAAAATAGGTGTGGTTACGGTAACATAGCCAAAATAAAATAGGGTAGGAAGGTAGGCAATCACTTTTTTTTTTAAACTTTTTTTTCTAATGTGTACAAATTAAACCTAGTTGACAGGGAAATAAGTGTGCGACTCGGGCGCTTTCGCTTTCATTGCGTTTTCTGCACTCGTTTATTTGGGTTTTTTTGGTTGTTTTTTGACAAATGTAATAAAAAGTTATAGGGTCGGCCCAAAAAAATAGGGTAGGTCGGGTTACCGTAACCACACCTATTTTTTTTTTAGGCCTTATCACAAAAACAAAAACAAACAAGCACAGAATGACAACATGTTTTCCTAAATGGGGCGGGGATATAGCTCAGTTGGTAGCGCGCTGGATTTGTATTCAGTTGGCCGCTGTCAGCGTGAGTTCGATCCCAGGTTCGGCGGAAATTTATTTCAGAGTCAACTTTGTGTGCAGACTCTCTTCGGTGTCCGAACCCTCCCCCCGTGTACACTACATTGGGTGTGCACGTTAAAGATCCCACGATTGACAAAAGGGTCTTTCCTGGCAAAATTGCTTAGGCACAGTTAATAATTGTCTACCTTTTCCCGTGTGACTTGGAATAATAGGCCGTGAAAGGTAAATATGCGCCGAAATGGCTGCAATCTACTGGCCGTATAAAATTTCATCTCACACGGCATCACTGCAGAGCGCCTAGAACTGTACCCACGGAATATGCGCGATATAAGCGTCATTGATTGATTGATTGATTAAACTTAAAGACAGAAAAGTTCATCATACCAGTCCATCATTGAAACAGAAACGGTTGATATATGAATTTATATGAGTGTGGATTTCAGCCTAATCACTCAGAGTGTCAAATGCGCGTCATTCAAATAGTCCCTATTCTTTTACTTTATTCTTAGTCTCCGACTCGTCGGCATTATACTTGTCTCGTTTAAATATCGGACCCCATTGCTACGATTACAACACAATAGCGTTTATATAGCTATTCTGACATTACATTCTGTGTTAAAATCATGTTTTTGTCAGCAACAAGTACAAGAATGGTCCATGTCGTTGATTGCAGACGACGGTTCCCTTTCCGCATGAAGCCACGGAAATAACCGAACATTGAAAAACCCACGGACATGTATTACGGAGAAAACTCGAGATAACCGGATGTTTAGCATTACGTCAATATGCTAGGAATCATATGACGTCATGACGTATCATGCTTGCCTACGTAGATTGTTTACATGTTCGAAAGTCTGACTGTTGTGATCGCGTGGTGAAGACTGCGGTAAATCTGTAGATGATAAGAGAACAAGGATTGTCTCAGAAGAAACGACTAAATGTTTCAGACCGGTAACTTCATTTCAACATTGCACTATATAATGGACGTTCTATGTGACAGGAGAGTTTGCTGATTTTGTGTTAAACATTGGAGAGATCGTCTGCTAGAATCAGAGATAGGTCGCTTCAGATTGCAGCTTCTGGAAATTTGCAAGGTTTGTTGCCTGTTAAAGAACTGGATTTTACACGTAATGTATGTCATGTACAGTAAGCAACAACAAAAACACACACAAAGCAAATGGCATTGTCTGTCGACTTGTCACAGAAAGAAACCTGGCGAGGTACATATGCGTGTACTTCATACACGTCAGCCATTGTTGTTACAGTTTTGAGTCAACATTGTACGTATTCTTCCGCAACAGGGTCCAATCGTCTGGGTTTCAAATGTTCTAAAAATAAATTCTAGTGTTGATTATTTTTTAGCCCTCTTTATTCTTACTTCGAATAATCCACGTGTGATTTTTGAGTCACTTGAGAAAAAGTGACTATGTAATCGGTCAGTGTTAGTCTGTCCGGCCGGCCGTCCGTAGACACCACCTTAACGTTGGACTTTTCTCGGAAACTATCAAAGCGATCGGGCTCATATTTTGTTTAGTCGTGACCTCCAATGACCTCTACACTTTAACGATGGTTTCGTTGACCTTTGACCTTTTTCAAGGTCACAGGTCAGCGTCAAAGGAAAAATTAGACATTTTATATCTTTGACAAAGTTCATCGGATGTGATTGAAACTTTGTAGGATTATTCTTTACATCAAAGTATTTACATCTGTAGCCTTTTACGAACGTTATCAGAAAAACAAGGGAGATAACTAGCCTTTTCTGTTCGGCAACACACAACTTAACGTTGGGCTTTTCTCGGAAACTATAAAAGTGACTGGGCTCAAATTTTATGTGAACGTGACTCATTGTGTTGTGAATAGCAATTTCTTCCTGTCCATCTGATGCCTCATATAATATTCAGAACTGCGAAAGTGACTCGATCGAGCGTTTGCTCTTCTTGTTGGGTTTAATCAAAGTAGTTCGTTCTAATTTCTCACTTGTCTAAAAATAATCAACTAGATTTAATCCACCCCTCGGTTGCATTGCAGGAGTTGACTCACTGTTTTCAAAGCTGATAATTGTAAACCTTGATGGGTTGTCCCCTTCCAACTGCATGCTTTGGTACAGCCATCCTTCAGACTGTGGCCCCCTCCCATTGCCACCTCTCTCTCTCTCCGATTGTAGACAGGATTTTTTTCATCTGAAAGAAATAATGTCCAATTAATACGAATTTGCACAAAGGACTGGAAACAGAATTGAAAGTTAATTCTGATTTAACCAACAAATTTACAAAAGCACATTGATAGATTATTTTCCCTAATATGTTCCAACAGACAGTTGAGTAATTACAGGTCACCAGTGTATCGTTTTGTGTCTGTGTTAGTTGAATGTTTATGGACGCATTCGCTCCGGGTTCCATGTACAGAAACGGACACTGCAGTAACAGTTGAAGAGATAATGGCTTCACTTTATTGTTTGGCTTCTAGGCCATCTTGGCGGTAACATCGTACAACACTGCGCATGTCTCGCGCGTACATTCACACACATAATAGTGACGTAGTTCACAGTCTATTAATATGTATCATGTGACGATCACATGATAGCAATATCGACACATCCCCTTTTCTTTACATAAACAAGTCCAAAGACTTTTACTGTCCAAACTTCACGGGAAAATGAATTCTCTGCACATAAAATTCTCATTCTCACCATAGTCCAATAGGCTGAGATTATTTTTACGCCTAGATTAATTTCACACATTCACACTGACTGGACATCTTGACTAGAGCATCATTTCACAACTCCAATAATAACAACACATTCTCTCTCTGGACAATGAAACTTTACTGGACAATAATTCAACGCCTTGAATTAAATTTATCACATTCACTCACAACGCGGGACATAAACAATACCACCAAATGTTTACTTTCTTCACTGTCTATCTTTTCTCTTCAAACAAAACACACAAACAACAACTACTGAACTGTCTCCTACAGTCTTCAGTCTTTAGGTTTTGACATAGTCATTCAGGTAAGCTGGTGGTTTAACCTGACGTCCACGAGAAGTGGTTTGACTTTGACCTGTGTCTGTTTTACCTGCGGTTTGTGACTTCATGAACTTGACTTTGATGCGTTCAGTTTTCTTTTCATTTGGCTGAATCTTCACAGGTGTTTTAGTTTCAGGTGTGTTTGTCGCACTCACAGGAGTACTGACTTTGGTCACCTGAGTCTGACTATCAGCTACTGCTCTGTAGTTTTTCACTGCTTGGTCATTTAGCTGTCTCTGCCTATCAAGGTCTGTTTTTCGAGTGATTGTCTCCCTTGGACCAGTGTTGGTCAGTGTTTCTCCAGTTGTTCTGATTTGACGCCTGTTGCGTCTGTATGCTTTACCATTTTCTGTGTGCAGTTTGTAAGACCTGACATCTACCTGTTGCTCTACTTTTGCTTTTGTCCAAGTTTTGCCTAACTTCACCCTCACGGTTTGACCTGGCTGTAGGGTTTCTAGTTCTGCTGTACCTTTGTTATAGCACTTTGCCTGTTTTTCTTTTCTTTTGATCAGATTGCCAGTCACGTTTGTGCACGTCTGCGGTTTTAGCAGAGTTTTGGCTGTAGGAATTCTGGTTTTGGTTCTTCTGCTGAACAGTCTTTGCACTGGAGAGGTTTTCATCACCTCCGATGGTATGTTCCTTAACTCTAGTAGAGCCAAGTACGGATCTGTTTTGCTTTCTACAGCTTTCATGATCAGAGTTTTTGCTTGTTTGACCGCATTTTCTGCCTTTCCGTTGGATTGCGGATAATATGGCGAACTGGTTATGTGTTCGAATCCCCAAGCCTCAGCGAAATCTCTGTATTTGTCTGAGCTATACGGCGGACCGTTATCAGAGATGATCTTATCAGGGATTCCATGTCTGGCTAAATGGGCTTTTGTCTTGTAGATGACTTCTTCTGCTGTTTTGTTCTCAAGGCGATCGACTTCAAAGAAATCAGAGTAGTAGTCTACCACTACCAGGTACGACTTCTCTTGAAAGTCAAAGAGATCACACCCTAGCGTTTCCCAGGGCCTTTCAGGTATTGGGTGGGAAATCATGGGCTCTTTCTGTTGGTTGCTTTGGTGTGTCTGACAAGTTGCACATTTGCTCACCAACTTTTCTATGTCTGCGTTCATTCCTGGCCAATAGACCAGTTCTCTTGCCCTTCTCATGCAACCCTGAATCCCAGTATGAGCCTGATGGAGCAAGTGTAGGACTTTCTCCCTCATTTCTGTTGGTACAATGATCCTTTCTGCCTTGAAACAAAGACCGTTCTGAGTCGATACTTCCTCTCTGAATGGAAAGTAAGGTTGAAGACCTAGCGGTAAGCTTTGTCTCGACTCAGGCCAACCTTCTTGTGTTATTTGCATCAGCCGACACAAATCTTTATCACGTTTTGTTGCCTCTTTCAACTCTTCGAGTCGCCCTTCAGACACGGACACATGCGCGGCCATGTCAATGCTCTCGATTTCCTGCTCTATTTCTGTCTGGAAAATCTGTTCGCTCTTCATTTTCCCTGCTTTGTGTGACCTGACCACAGCTCTGCTGAGCGTGTCAGCGAGATACATCTCTGTACCTTTCTTGTACACCACAGTGTAGTCAAACTTTTGCGTTCTCAGCAACATGCGTTGCAGACGTTTTGGCGCTGTCAACAAGGTTTTGTTGTGAATGGGAATCAACGGCTTGTGATCAGACTCCACCTCAACATGTCTACCATACACATAGCGCTCGAAACGTTCCAGCCCGAAGAGAATCGCAAGCATTTCCTTCTCTATTTGCGCATAGTTGCGTTCAGTTTGGGTCAGCGCTCGCGACGCGAACTGTACCGGTTGTCCATCTGACAACAAACACGCCCCCAGACCGAACTCAGACGCATCACACTGAAGAGTAGTTTTCGCACCAGGGTCAAAAAATCGCAAAACCGGTGGTTCAGTCAACATGCGCTTGATCTCATCAAACGCTTTCCCGTGCAGGTTCTCATCCCAGCGGAAATGCACGTCTTTTTTCACCAGCTCACGCAGAGGCGCTGCGACCTCCGACAGACGTGGTGCAAACTTCTGGAGATACCCTACCATCCCCAGAAGTCTCTGAACCGCCGCTTTGTCTTCTGGCTGCGGAAACGACTTGATTGCATCTACTTTCTTCATGTCACACTTCAACCCGTCCTTTGAGATCACGTGACCCAGATACGAGACCTCAGTTTTCCTGTACTCGACCTTCTCTTTGTTCAGTTTGATGTTCTTCTCGCGACATCTCTGCAAGAACAACCGAACGTTCTGGTCATGGTCTTTTGCTGCTTCTTTCTCTGTGTCTCCCGACCCCCACACAATGACATCATCATGGACTGCGAACACGCCCGGCAGTCCGTTCAGCGCATCATCGACACGGCGCTGAAATTCCTCTGGACATACCGACGCACCGAACGGCATTCTAGTCCAGCGAAATTTTCCGAAAGGGGTTTCAAACGTTGTCAAGAGACTGCTTTCGTCGTCCAGGACAACGTGCCAGAAGCCATTGCGCATGTCGAAATGCGAGAAAATCTTTGCGCCTACCATCGACTCTAACGCGTCATCAATGCTCTTCATGGGGTAATCATTTCTTTTCAATGCCTTGTTCAAGGGTTTTGGATCTATGCACAACCTAGCCTGACCATTGGGCTTCAACGTCACAACTACGCTGCTAATCCAATCAGTTGGTGTGTTCACCGGAACGAGGACCCCTAACTCAAGCAGACGATCAATTTCTGCTTTGACCTTCTCTTTGACAGCTATGGGCCACTGACGACATGGAAGCTTCACTGGAGGAACCGATGGGTCTGTTTCAAACGTTAGCTTTCCGTCCAGAGCCCCAACCTCCCCTTTGAATACGTCATCAAACCCTGTGAGAACATGCTTATCCCCTGTGCCTATGGCTGAAATGTTCTCGACATTGACCGTGATCAACTGCATGTGTTGGCTTGCTCTACAGCCCAAGATATCCTTCACTTTGGCGTTCACTACCACAAAGCGCACTTTGTAGCTTTTGCCGTTCTTTGGATTGACCACAGGCAGAATACGCTCACCTAGAGGAGTTACTGGTCTTTTGTCATACATCAACAAGCGTTTGTTGCTTTTGGTCAGCTTTGTCAACGCTACGTCTCCCGTCACAGTCTTGTACGTCTCTACGGACAAACTGTTGATAGTGGCTCCACTGTCAAGTTGCAACGATGTCGTCACTCTGTCATGTCCAACAAGCATTTTTGCATGCACAGATTTATCAACATCATCAACAGACAAAACATGTTCATCATCATTTTCACTCATCGTCAGAACAAAATGACCATCATCATCATCACTCTCTTCATCAGACATTTCATGCACTTGCCTATCTGAGCTTTGTTTGCACTGACGAGCAAAATGGTTTTTCTTTTTGCAACGATTGCAAGTCTTACCATATGCGAAACAGTGTTCCTTGCCTTTCTTGTGCGATTTGCCACAATACACACACGCTTTCACACCACTGTCTCTTTCGCCCATACCTCTACCATCATGACGATCATGCTTCGACTTCGGGGTAGCACCCTTGTCCTTCTGACTGTTTGTCTTTTTTCTCACATGCACACCGACACGATGTAGGGCTTCATCACCACCATACTCTTGGCCTGCTGGGCTGCTGCCTCACTCACTCTGCAGATCTCAATGCACTTTTTCAAAGTTAGACCTGACTCTTGCAAGAGTTTTTCCCGAACCGTGTCATCTGACAGTCCAATAACGACTTGATCGCGTAGCATCCTTTCTTCGAATGTCTTGAAGTTACAGGAGCTAGCTAGTTGTCGGAGTGCTCCGATGTACGTGTCGATCGTTTCCCCCTTCTCTTGCTTTCGCTGGTGAAACTTGTAAGTCTCGTAGACTTCTGATGTCTCCCCCACACAGTAGGCTTCGAACAAGGGAATTATCTTCGTAATTTTGTCCTTGTCGTCTGCAGCCTCGAAAGGCAAACCTTCGAACACGTCCCTTGCACCATCACTGAGACAAGTCTTGAATACTGCGGCTCGATACTTCTCATCCTGAGAATCAAGACGCGATGCTAGTTCGTATGTCTCCCACGACCGCTTGAACTTGCGCCAAGTCGCCTCCAAACCTTGTGCTGAAAGCTCAAGTCTCTGAGGTAACGGAACTTTGACGGTTACCGACCTCGGCTGCGCTGCTACTCCGTCTTCTGCCATGATGATTCTGACACCATGTATCGTTTTGTGTCTGTGTTAGTTGAATGTTTATGGACGCATTCGCTCCGGGTTCCATGTACAGAAACGGACACTGCAGTAACAGTTGAAGAGATAATGGCTTCACTTTATTGTTTGGCTTCTAGGCCATCTTGGCGGTAACATCGTACAACACTGCGCATGTCTCGCGCGTACATTCACACACATAATAGTGACGTAGTTCACAGTCTATTAATATGTATCATGTGACGATCACATGATAGCAATATCGACACAACCAGAAAGGTCCACCACTGAAACAGGTACAGTTCAAATTGGAGTTTGTGTGTGTATGTAATGTATACATGTGGAAAGGGGTGGGGTGGGATGGGGGATGCGTGTGTACATGTGTGTGTGTGTGTGTTTTGCAAGCATTACACAACTGATTATATAATAATTACACAACAAATTGTTCTGTCAGTTACATTGAAAACTCATTTAAAAAACCCACTTACTGTTTTCCAATGCAAACCTTCAGCTTGTTGAAGAATGGAAATTGTTGCCTTTTCCCATCCAAATGCGATGAACGGCCATGCCATCAATCAGCTCACTTTTCTTTTGACCAGTTAAGGCACCTCCCCACCAAATGCAGACAGTTTTTTGTGATATAAATCTGAAAGAATAAAAGCTATTTATTATGCACAACAGAATCATAAAAGGATTCTTAGTTAAAATCACCATTTCAGGCAACAACAACAATAATGAAAAACAGCAAACACCTAAACACACACACGGTGACACACACACAGTGACACACACACACACACACACCTAAGAAACAAAGCAAACTTTTTAGTCTCATCACTCAGTCATGTATTCCAAGAGATAAAAAATACATCTGATCTAGTCTCAATAGTCAATAATTAGCAAATTTATCTATCTTCCAACTCCAAGTTCCATAGGATGACGGATAGGCAATACTCACTCAAAGTTTGTAAAAATCTTGAAACCAGTCCAGTTATGTCTTGCGCCTTCGGTCTTAGTATTGGACTGTCCAGTCTGGTTCGTTTCTGTTGGTGTATCATAGTGCTCTTGCAAAGTTCTGCCAGTGCCAGTTCACAATCTTCCTCATCAGCACAACTTGCCGTTACGTCCTTCGATAACTAGAAACGAAAATTCTGAGTGACCTCCCTTGATCGCCAAGGGACATTACTCTCAGTCTCAAACTTTTCACTGTGGAACACGCTAGCAACTGTGACTGCTGATACATGTATAAGATAACATGCTACACTTCAGCATATCAGGAATACACACTACAGATCTTGTGACGCTGAGGCGAATGGCAAATGGAACTTTCAGCACTGAAGAAATTCAGGTAATGTTGTGATTCATAGTTCACGATCCGTTGGCATTGTGATTGTTGACTTATTTTTCATACGAGTCACAAATATCAACGATTGGAAAGGTGGATTTCTCTCTCTTTCTTTCCTGCCTTCTGTCTCTTTCTTTCTCTGTTTCAGTCTCTCTCTGTGTCTTTCTGTCTCTAGACTCTGTTACTCTCTCTCTCTCTCTCTCTCTCTCTCTCTCTCTCTCTCTCTCTCTCTCTCTCTCTCTCTCTCTCTCTCTCTCTCTCTCTCTCTCTCTTTCTCTCTCAATCTGAAAATTTCTCTCTCTCTCTCTCAATCTGATACTTTCCACACATGTGCACCCAGGGCACTTACTGTTCAATCTTACAGCTTCAGGTCAAATGCATTACTGTACAGTAAATAAGAGATCTCAGGAGAGGCATGGGGAGTAATTTTCGAAAATGATCTATTCAAAGACACTTAAAACAAGGTTTGATTGACAACTGCTCTCTCCCTCCCACCCCCCCCCCCCCCCCCCCCCCCCCCCCATTCCCACTCTCTATCTCTCTGTCTTCATTAACAAGTAAAGATTTGAGTGTGTTTAGACTATTGTAATTAATGCAATTCACACATCAATGCTTTCATTGCAGGGTGGGAGGAATTACCATGAGGATGGAACAGAAAGCATTCACAGGGATGTAAACTACAAGGTACAACCCCGACATTCTGGCTGTTGAGGCCAAGTAAGTGTGTGTCACTGTGTGTGTCACTGTGTCAGTGTGTGTGTGTGTGTGTGTGTGTGTGTGTGTTTGCAGGTAAAATCCTTGTTTAACGCTAAGATGAATGTTCCAGCAGTCATATTATTATATAACAGAAAATCATATTTGAGAGAAGGCAGTGTTATTGTCAGGCCTCAGCATAGGGTCATTGATACATGTATGTAATTCTTGGCTGGTCGGCCATCACATCATTTCGACATGTAGGAGGTCTTCTGACAGAACAATTTGTTGTAGCTGGGACATCTTTACCTATACATATTTTTAGTCAAGGTCCAACTGACATTCCATTGTCTTAGTCTGGGGAACATTTTTGGGAAGGTGTTCTGTGTGTGTGTAGGTGGGGTGGGGGTGGACGGGTGGGTAGGGCTGTTGTCCGTGCCAGGCAGCATTGACATAGAGCATTTCATTCAAACACAGAATGATGCTATCAAAGTTAGCAAATTCACAGAAGTAAATTCAACAATATTGGCATAATGCAAAGACAATTTAAACCTTATAATTTACCTTCAGTTCTATGTTCAGCAAAGAACACCAACAAAGAAGACATAATTATAATGTTTACACTGAAGTTCTCAAATAACACTGAATTCTTTATGTTTTAAGATTGTTGCATTCTTTGTCTTTGCAGGTGTCATAGCATGTGGAGCAGATCTTCAAAGTCGCCTATTGCAGACATGTCATCGTCTGCACTGGTTGTATCAACAACTTTTTCCATGGCTACTGCTGCAGATTTAACAAATATATCGTCTGCTGCAAATTCAACAACTTCTTTGTCTGTTGCTGCTGCAAACTTAACAACTTCTGTGTCTGCTCCTGCTTAAAATTCAACAATTCTTGTTGACTGGTGCTGCTGCAAAGTGAATGACTTCTTTGTTTGCTGCTGCAGATTTAACAAGTATATCGTCTGCTGCAAATTCAACAACTTTTTTGTCTACTGCTGCTCCTGCTGCAAACTTAACAACTTCTGTGTCTGCTCCTGCTTAAAATTCAACAATTCTTGTTGTCTGGAGCTGCTGCAAAGTGAATGACTTCTTTGTGTGCTGCTGCAGATTTAACAAATATATCGTCTGCTGTAAATTCAACAACTTCTTTGTCTGCTGCAGATACTACACATTCAACAACTTCTGTGTCTGCTCCTGCTTCAAATTCAACAATTCTTTTTATCTGCTGCTGCAAAGTGAGCGACTTCTTCCTCTGCTGGTGGTGTTGCAAATAACCTCATATTTCCTTGTCTCTTGTGGCATCATTTTGGATGTATAATATATATCTGCAAAGAACTTTTTAAACCCAAAAGATGGAATAGAATTGGTAAATTTCTAGGTACAGAACCTAAAAGTGTGGTATATCTATCCAAACTCACTTCTAGAAACTTTAGAACTGATTCAACTTTTGACATTTTTATCATGGTTTTATTTTTTATTTTTTATATTGTGGAAATATCAAGGAATGATGAATAAATGTTTACAACATATTGTCAAAACATGTTTCTAATGGTTTTATTTATTTTTCTTGTTTTGTTTTATGTTAGCATGTACACTCTTTGGCTCAAAATATGAGACTTGGCCAGTACCATCCTTGCAATGAGACAGAGATAAAAAATCAAAAAAATCAACAGCCTGCATGCTCTCCGGATTAAGTAATACAACAAGATCATATAGCGTTAGCTGCAAAGTTAACCGTTCTCACCAAAAACCTTTTTCAAACTTTGATTTGACTTTACATGTTGGTGTTTGCTTGTTTTTTTTTAACATGGTTTTAGCTACATATATAACACTACAACAACAGCAGACAGAAAAGACTATGGGAAATGCATCTTCAAATAAGAAAAAAATTTAAAAAGCAAAATAAAAAATTAAATAAAATTATTTTCTTTATGATTTGTTTGATTATGTTTTTTTGGGGTTCTTTTTAATGTTTGCACTCAACGTGAAAAATACGTTCAAACAGCCATTGTATTATACTTTTATTTTGGTCAAATTGATATTAGCGGTAAACGTTAAATTAACGTTAATTTAACGTTATATTATGGTTTTATTTTGGTTGAATTAACGTTAAATGTTAACGTTAATTTAACGTTTATCTTGATGAGCAAACTAACCTAAATCTAACGTTAATTTAAGGTTAGCCATAAAACATGAAATAAACGTTAGCCATAAAACATAAAACTAACGTTAATTTAAAGGCAGAGTAAGCCTCCCGTAAACCATCACAGATACGGTCAGGCTTTTACACACAGTACAAACACCCTTTCATTTAAACACTCACCGATTGAGAACATCCTAGGTGCCCTCCGTAAAGAGCGAGCAATTTTCAAAGAATTTATTTTTGCGTGGTTTATCTTACCCCTGAACCATCGTGAACCCGTGTGATCCAGTTTTCCCTTTTCACAATGCAGTCGTCATAGTTAGTCATTTGAATGCGACTCGACGTGAGCTTATCTACAAAAGCACGTTTTTTATGCACGAAACAACGGCTGTGGTTCACAAGAACTCTAGCGATGGCTTTTGACTGTTGAGAGGAACGGCGATTTGCACTGATAAAACCGTCGTCTGCCACGACCCTTGCGTGACCCTGCTTCCGGGCTTTTCTTTTTTTAAACTTTCACAACTTCGAATTGTTCTGATCTTGTCTTGATGAAAAACGAATTCTTTTATGATTAAAGAATGTTTGTGTAACAAGCTGTCAATTTATTATTTAGATTTTAAAAGTTAGGTCTAGCACCAAAACGAGGCGCCATTGTTGTAGAGGACCAAGTCCACGAAAATAAATTCTTGGAAAATGTCTCACGCTCGACAGAAAGCAGCCAGGATGTTCCCGTTCGGTGAGCGTTCAAATGGAAGTATGCTTGTACTGTATTTAGACGCTCGGGGAGCTCTGTGATGGTTTACGGGAGGCTTACTGTGCCTTTAACGTTACATTATGGTAATTTTTTTTTATTATTTTTTTTTACAAATGCATTTTTTTTTTAAACGTTTGTTTTTGATATAATATGTCAATTTTATTTTTTTTCCATTTTTATTTTTTTTACATTTTTTTTTTCAAATTTTTGTTGTTGCTTGTTATTGTTAATGTCAATGTTACCACCACAACAATAACAACATTTTTTTTTTTTTTTTTTGTGTTGCTTTTGCTTTTGCTTTGATTTTGAACGGTTATGTGTCAACGTTTATTTAACGTTTTTTTAACGTTTCAGTGCAAACCGGTTTTTATGTGTTTTCGGGCAAACGTTAAATTAACGTTTGAAATTGGTTTGATTTTGAACGGTTATGTGCCAAAGTTAATTTAACGTTATTTTAACGTTTCAATGCAAACCGTTTTATATTGGTTTTCAGGCAAACGTTAAATTAACGTTTAAAAATGGGTTGATATTGAACGGTTATGTGTAAACGTTTATTTAACGTTATTTTAACGTTTCAATGCAAACCGTTTTATATTGGTTTTCAGGCAAACGTTAAATTAACGTTTAAAAATGGTTTGATATTGAACGGTTATGTGTAAACGTTTATTTAACGTTATTTTAACGTTTCAATGTAAACCGTTTTATATTGGTTTTCAGGCAAACGTTAAATTAACGTTTAAAAAAGGTTTGCCATGAAAACGGTTTGCTTGCTAACGTTAATTTAACGTTAATTTAATGTTTGCTTTAGAACCGTTTTTCTGCTAACGTTAATTTAACGTTAATTTAACGTTTAATGCAACCGTAAACCAAAATCTAACCATGCAAACGTTAAATTAACGTTAAATTAACGTTAGCATGCTATCAGGGTTCCGCCCCCCGCCCCCGCTAGTGTCGAACCCTGCAAAGTGTGATCCGGTGAAGGTTAAATGAACGCTGGCGAGTCCTCTTAACTGAGGACTTTGCCTGGGTTATTATCCTGATCAGTATTGCAATCGGCTCCGAAAGGGTTTGATTTTCCCAGTAGGCTGTCTCAGTGTCTGTAAAGAGTTCTTTCTCGATCTGTTTATACACACACCCCGCCCCCCCCCCCCCCCCCCCCCTCTCCTCTTCCCTTGTATTCAAGTGTGCTTGCTGCTTTAAAAATACCACGTTGGTATGTTGGCAGCAAAGACATACAGAGTAAAGGATGACCTCCCTTGCTCATGACGTAATTCTTCGGCATTCTCACTTTTGATCTTAATCTTTATATATATGGAAGATATATATATATACAGAGAGAGAGAGAGAGAGAGAGAGAGAGAGAGAGAGAGAGAGAGAGAGAGAGAAATTTAGAATAAGAGCGCCGCTAAAAATTCCAAAATGTGCACTCAAATCACATGCCTTGATTATTTCAAAGAGAAAGTAAAAATAGATTTAGACCTGAATGAAAGAGACTTTACCTGCATATGATCTGTGTTAAGATCGTTCACGCGTGCGTTCATGTGTGTGTGTGTGTGTGTGTGTGTGTGTGTGTGTGTGTGTGTGTGTGCATGTGTGTGTTCTCTACAAATATTAATTTCTCCCTAACATTCTCCAAAACTGTTGCACTATTTCAGCTGGTAAACTCAGGGATCTTAAAATCACCATTATCAGCAGCAGTTCAGTGGCTCTAAAATGGACGGCTCCAGAGACTGCTGTCACAGGTTATGAGATTCAGTACCGTAGATGGAACTACTCCAACCAGAACTGGCAAACCCTTCAAGGAAAGGCATGCAGATGTACCATCACTGGTCTCCAAGACAGTTCAATGGCATACGAGTTCCGTGTGGCTGCAGTGCAAGGAGATGTGACTGGACCGTTCTCTGACCCTGTTCGTCGTAAGTAATTATACAGTGTTCTGCAACAGCCTTAGTCAAGATAACGATCGACACCCTGCTTGTTCTCGATCAGGGTAGAGTGTCTCTTTTGATCTTGCTGGATCTGTCTGCAGCCTTTGATACCATTGACCACGCACTGCTGTTGAGCAGTCTAAACGTGCACTGTGGTATCTCTGGCTCCGCACTGGCCTGGTTTGAATCGTACTTGACTGGAAGGTCTCAGACAGTCACAGATGATTACCTCCACTCTGTTGCTTATTCCATGCAGTCAGTCATTTGCTGATGATACCCAGCTTCAGGACTCCTTTTCCCCAGACCAAGTGAAGTACTTTTGCAACCCAAAATATGGGAAACTGTATCTCTGAAGTCAAGACCTTTCTTTATTTGGTGTTTAACGTCGTTTTCAACCACGAAGGTTATATCGCGACGGAGTCAAGACCTAGAACAAATGAAAATTAATGACGACAAAAATAGACTCTTCATTCAGAAAATCCATTCGTACTTCTTATGCTCCACCTGTTCCTACTGCATTAAGATTTGGCGACTGTGACGTTCCCTCTTCCTCTTATGCATGCAATCTGGGTTTCATTGTCTCTGATATGTCTCTGGACCAGCATACAGTACTCCTCGGATAAGGTGACCCCCCTTGGGACCAAAAAAAATCGTGATCTTATCCGAGGGACACGTTAACCGATCCTCGGATAAGATCAATTTTAGTAGAAAAAAATGGATCTTATCCGAGGAGATCAGAGTTTAGTTTGGGGCCCCATAAAGACTTCCCGCCAATTGAAAGTCAATGACGTAATAATGGGCAGATCCAGAGAGAGACACACACTGACATACATACTGACACTGACACAGAGACCATCAGCTGCATTAGAGAGAGAGAGAGAGAGAGGGGGAGAGAGAGAGAGAGAGAGAGAGAGAGAGAGAGAGAGAGAGAGAGAGAGAGAGAGAGAGAGGATGTGAGGTAAGACAGACAGACATAGAAAGAGAGACACAGACAAACTGATCATGACAGACAGAGATAAAGAGAGGAGACGGAGAGAGAGACATAGAGTTAAAAAGAGGGAGATCGAGAGAGAGAGAGAGAGAGAGAGTAGGGAGGGGGAATTGAAAGGAAGAGAGAGAGACTTAGACTTAGACTTAGAACATTTTATTCACATAAAGGGTAGACATTTTAGGCCATAGGCTTAATCTTACAATGTGCCCTTTACATTCACACAAACACATATTCACGCGTGCGCCCGACTAGAATCATAGAAACATCAAACATACAGTAATAATAAATGAGAAAAGTAGTAGAAAATACATGAATGGAACATCAATAAAGCAATTACAGAATGGAACATTAATTACGCAATCACACTTGCGCACTCACACGCAGACGCACAAGGAGGAACACATATAATACTAATAATAATATACACACAACTAAGTGCCATTCAACAAGCACACAATGAGCCTACCAAGACAGGTAGATTTAGCATTATGTAGGCTTGCAGCAGTCAATATTTCAGAGTAATAAAATAATTATAATTAACAAAGCTAGCTACAATACCGGCAGCGTAACTTATGAAGACCTCAGTATGTGTTTCCTGAGGGAGGTTTTGAATGCGTTCAATGAACGGCACGTTTGTACATTCGAAGGAAGAGAGTTCCACAGTGAAGGTCCCACGAAAGCAAAGCTAGTTTTGTATAGATCTATGCGAGTCCTTGGTAATATATATATAGATTTGTTTGACACATAGCGCTCGGAAGCTTTAGTCAAGAATGCATTTAGGTATGGTGGGGCCAGCTCATTGAGCGCCTTGTACATTAGAATTAAGATGTTGTAATCAAACTGCTGTTGAAGTGGAAGAATATTGGCTACCTTCAACTTTTCTGACGTGGACAGATAAGGATTGGTTACAATAAGCTTAGCACCTCTTCTGTGCAAGGAGTTTAGTTTTTTCATTATATTTTCACTGGCACCGCACCATACAGTGGAGGCATAATTAATATATGATAGACAGTGTGCCACGTAAAACATTTTCAGTCCCTCCTTGTCTACAAAGGGTTTTAGTTTAGATAGGAGATGGAGATTGCTTGACAGCTTTTTACAGATATTCTTAACGTGTATGTTCCACCTAAGCTCCTGGTCAACTTCAATTCCTAGTACTCTGTGTGATGAAACCTGTTCTATAGGATCTGAGTGCAGTTTTAAGTTGAGGAGAAGGGGCGCTCTCTGATGTTTCTGTCTAGATGTCACTACCATACTGCTGGATTTTTTGGGATGCAGAGAGAAAGAGAGAGAGAGAGAGAGAGAGAGAGAGAGAGAGAGAGAGAGAGAGAGAGAGAGAGAGAGAGAAAGAGACATGATAGAAGAGAGAGAGATGGCCAGAGGGGCAAAGATAGAGAGAAAGAGAGAGAGGAGAGGGGTCGGAGACAGAGAGTGACAGACAGACAGACAGACAGAAACAGAGACCACGAGAGAAGAGAGAGAGTGGGAACGAAAGAGAGGGACTGACTGACTATTAGGGTTTAACGTCCTCTTAGACCAACTGGTCTATATTGGGACAGGTATTGGTAATACGTTGAAGATATGGTGTGATACTTTGATTCGAACAAGCCCGCTGTGGCTGTCTTCTTCGACACACCAGCATTGGGTTTGTCTCGTCAAAGTATCGAAATACGATCATGATAATCGGAGACGAGAAATGATGCATGCGTGTCTTCGTGTTTTCCAAGCCCTGAGACTTTCGCTGTGAACGTGGGATCTTTTTCGTGCGCATGTGTGCACACGGGGGTGTTCGGACACCGAAGAGAGTCTGCACAAAGTTGACTCCGAGAAATAAATCTCTCGCCGAACGTGGGGATCGAATCCACGCTGATAGCGACCAACTGGCTACAAAGCCAGCGCACTACCAACTAAGCTACGTTCCCGCCCCAAAGAGAGAGAGAGAGAGAGAGAGAGAGAGAGAGAGCTTCCAAATATCTCAAATCTTCAACAATGTCTTTTATTTTGGCCTAAAATTGGCACTACTCAGCAGCACACGGAAACCGGCAGGAAAACAAGCAGACGTGACATGACGAACTGGCAATTTGATTGGTTCAACGACTTTTTTGGCGGGAACTATTTTCCAAGTTTTATTTGCGAAAGATTTCCTCATCCTTCTCTTTGGGGTAAAATAATCGGGCCAAATAATCTGATTTGTGCGTCACTTCTCTTTTGACGTCATATGGAGAAAAAACTTGCCAAGGCCGCAAAATTGGGAGATTTTTTCCCGTTTCAGTTTCGCTTGATCTTAAACGGTGGTCTTCTGCATTTAGAGACCAGAACGGGGGTCACCTAAAAAGAGGTGTTCCCGTATCCGAGGTCACGCTAAGCGAGGTTTTCTTAGTCATACAAAGAAGGCTTTAGGTCGGGATCAACACCCTGATTGATGTTATCAGAGGTGTGACCTTAAACGGTAGTGACGTTAACCAGGGGGTACTGTATGTATGTAAATCTGCATTCCTGCAAATTCGACGCATCAGTTCCAATCGAAATTGCCCGACAGTCAATGCAACAAAACCTCTTATATGTGCTTTTGTTTTTAACTGGACTACTGCAATTCTCTTCTGTCTGAATGCCCAGTGTATATAATAAACAAAACTCCAGACAAATGCAGCAGTTGAACTGGTTCTAAAAGCACGCAAGCCACTCCTCCGCTCTCTCCACTGGGTACCTAATTATGCTCGCATTGACTACAACCTATGTACACTTTGTGATAGTTTTTCTGTCAGATTACTCCTGTCTATCTCTGCTATCTTTTGACTGTGTGTACTCCCTCCAGACAGCTTCGCTCCTCCGCTGATTCCCGACTTTTTTTGCATTTCCCTTGTTAGAACGAAAACCTTCCGTCACAGATCCTTCTATTCTGCCCATTAACAATGGAACTCCCTCCCCCATAGCATTCACTGCATTGAGTCAATCCCTTCTTTTAAAACGGCCCCACAGACTCCTGTCACGGGTTATCAGATTCAGTGTCGTAAATGGAAAGGCTCCAAGGAGAACTGGCAAACCACTCCAATGATAAAAGGCACAACATTTAACATCCCTTTTCCCAAAGGTTGTTCAGAGGAATACGAGTTATGTGTGGCTGCAGTACAAGAATGTGTGACTGGGTCTTTCTCTGACCCTGTTCGTAAGTGACCATACAGTGTTCTGAATAAAAATACATTGTGCATAGTTTATTCACGTAGGACACCGATTGACTCCAAATCGATTTCGCTTATTTTGTGCTTATATTTTGCCTGTGATATTTACAGAGTGAGTTGAAATAAGTGTGGAAAAAAGTAGAGAAATCTACCGGGCAGACTTTGTTATGGAGACTTTTGAATAAATTGACATTCTTTCTTTCTTTATTTGGTGTTTAACGTCGTTTTCAACCATGAAGGTTATATCGCGACGGGGAAAGGGGGGAGATGGGATAGAGCCACTTGTCAATTGTTTCTTGTTCACAAAAGCACTAATCAAAAATTTGCTCCAGGGGCTTGCAACGTAGTACAATATGTTACCTTACTGGGAGAATGCAAGTTTCCAGTACAAAGGATTTAACATTTCTTACATACTGCTTGACTAAAATCTTTACAAAAATTGACTATATTCTATACAAGAAACACTTAACAAGGGTAAAAGGAGAAACAGAATCCGTTAGTCGCCTCTTACGACATGCTGGGGAGCATCGGGTAAATTCTTTCCCCTAACCCGCGGGGGGAATAAATTGACATGCCAAGAATCATATTAACAAGGGTTAGGTAATTGGATGTGGTGTCTTACCTATCAATTACAATCACAAGACATACTGTTTAAGTGGTTTAAATTTTGTGTTTGCTTTTGTTGGAATGATGTGTTTCTATTTAAATTATTGGAACGTGTCTTTCAGATATGGCTGAAATAGCGAAATTACATGACGTTTTTATAACCCAACGAAAGATCAGTTTCTAAATCTACATAAACATATTACCCGGCTACTTCTTGGCATGTCATCATTACACACTCTGAATATTTCACAGGCACAATATTTGCAAAGTCGATTGTGAGGTTCAATCGGTGTCCGGCTATGTTTTAATGGTTCAATATAATGTGCTTTATGAACACACACATGTCTTTTTCTTCTTTTCTTTTCTTTTTTGTCTTCTTAAAACAATTATGTATTTATGTAATGAGTAGTAGTTGTAGTAGTAGATTAGTCCCTCTTTCGGACGTGGGCCAGATGAAAAAAAGTATATCTATGCTTATTCTTGTAACCGTCGAAAAATCAAGAATTCTCATTGTCGTTGTCATTGTCAAGGCCTACTATCTAAGGATCCCGTTTGGGAAGTTTTCTGAAAAATTGGACCTTACAAAGTTCAAGGGACATTCACTGTGCTGTAATTTAGATACCCCTTTAATACTTTTTTGGGTAGTATCTTAAACAAAGAATGTTCGATTGTAGATGGCAAGAGTTGGATGATCATGTTCGAAATACATACAGGTTTTCAGTGTATGAAATGCATACAACTACAAATTCAGTTGAACCTTAGCTTTGTGAATTTAACCCATTTATGCCCAACTTTTATTTTTTTCACAAATGATGTTTTGATTCGTTGATGACACAACCATTTGTCGAGGATAGCGTAGGCACCCGGTCTGCTCCCCGCCTAAAAAAGGCCAGTGCCATTCCGTCTTCGAGGGACTGCGTGGGTTTCATTTCGGAGTTTTCCTTCTCCTAGACGAGTTTCCTTCCATGGATGATGAGCCTCCTCTACCCTCGTTTTGAATTCAGAGTGGTCTTCTCTTAGGATAGCTGCCTGCCAGGGTTGACGAGCCTATCCTGCCCGGCTATTTGACCCATAGCTGGAGGTTGGTTCGTGGGCACCTGGGCGTTTCCACACACCGGTGGGCCCGCATGCCGCACGTCTAGGGGCCAACCTCCTCCGAGTCCTTGTAGTCTAGCCTGGGGCCTTGCGGTACCCAGTTTACGCCTGTCGCCGCGATGGAGGCACTACATAGGGCTTGTTGTGGAGAGGTTATTGTACTGGCAGGAGAGACTGACGCATTCTGCTCTCTTTTCGCATTGTCCTAAAAAGGACAGACGGTGCTAGCCAGCGGTGAGGGCTGAAAGCGAGAAGTGACAAGCACAAGACACTTCGCCAACACACTAGACACGTCACACAACCGTTTGGCAGGCAAATGATGTTTTAAACTATTGGATTTTGTGTCGTATGAACATACCTGGCAGTATTTTTGAAATACGAATAGTAAATTTTGATTTTGTGTTCAGGACCTATCTAGTTTCTTTAAGCAAATAAATCTAAACTTTCACCTTAATGTTAAAGTCAGAAGTGAAAGCGTCCCTAAAAAGGAACATTGTTTTAGGGACAGTGGGTTAAATGGGTTCAGCCGGTTTATTCGATGTATTTTCATCAGAGTCGGATATGATGTGGTGTTGTCCACTCCAGAAAACTTTGTCTGGCCAATTTGATATATTAAGAAGTTTAATTGACTCGCTCTATAAGAATTCAGATGCGTCTGCAATAGTTACTCGAAATTCTCCTCAACTGTGATAACTGATTTAATGAAGATGAATGCTGAAACCAGCCTTTCTCTTCAAGTCGGAGAATTCTCCATCGTCATGAATTAGGTTTTCAGTGCTTCCTTGTACGCATACGTCTGGCAGAAAGACCCTTTTGGTAATAGGAAATCGAGTCCAAAAATGTCAACCACGAAGAGTTTCACTCTTATCATGGAAAAAGAAGTAGACAAAGCAAAGGGGAACGCGTGTCCATCGTTAATTAAAATCAACGTATGATACAGTGACGAAGCGCTTTATTAAAAATTACTGAATTGTCATTACTGCAATGCAGTTTCAGTATTCTTTGCGTGTGATGTCATTGAAAGCCCCCATAGGAACTGTGAGCATTTTGAAAGCTGTCAATACCCAAATCAGTTTGCTTATGTCACAAAAAGCCCTGTGCAAGAGCAGCTGTGACCATTGTGCTCGAAAGGTTTTGTTTGTTGGTTGTTTTTGTCTGTTTGTCTTTGTGAGGAACCATATTTGTAAATGAAGTGTACCCACATGTTTCACCTTCACTTTCAGCGTGTAGCAGCTGCCGTGACATTCACTCGCAGCGTACAGAAACCATCACGCTTGCAAGCAGACTGGACGACTTGATAACCAAGGGTAGCCAGAAAAAAGTGCAGGAGTTTTACAAGTACGTTAACGGTTTTCTCAATGACAAAGGGGGAACTATCGTTATACATGCTCGTAATCTACATGCACTCGAAAAGTTTGATCACAAGGTGGATGACAAGTTAAACAAGCTGATACCGGATGGATGCCTGTACCAAGACAAATATGAGAGATCGTACTTTGACCGCAACCACCTCGTGTATCGAATCAAGCCAGCAGCAAAGGACAGGCCCCTGAGTACGCTTGACTTTAAGACAAAGGTCTCGATTAATAAAGGAATTGAACTGCCATCATACACGCAAATGGAATTTCTGATTGACCGTTTTTGCGAAGATGATGAAAGCAGTGACGATTCTGACAGCGAGTGTGAGTTCATCTTCAAAGAAGGCGAGGAAGTCTTCATAAGGAGGGAGACATGGGAGGAACCTTTCCAAGAAAATCTGAGAACGCAAGCAAAATTTGTGCCCACCTCGTCTATGTCAGATCTGGTAAACTACTGCTGGAACCATTTGAAGGAATACATTTCGTCTTTCACCAAAATAAGACAGAGTTGTTCGATTATTTTCGGCGTTGGTGAGGACAAAGAAATAATACCTGAATGGGTTGTTTCCGAGCCAGACTGTGTTGAGCTAACACCGTTAGGCAAGCAGGACAGTTGGAGAATATGGGAAACACCGCAAAGAACAGGAGGTGGAACACAACAACAAGCAAACCAGGCGTACTTCGTTTCCAAAGTAGCAAAAACTAAAGAATTACAGACAGGTAAATTCAAGACTGTGGCTGTTGCGTTGTCAGAGCAAAAGCATTGCAGTTTGAAAGATGCTATTGAGAGAAAAGCAAACGAAGAATTAAAATGGGTTGGGCAAACAGTACCAAGACAACTTCTCCAGTTTGTGTTCCATCCGGTGGAAGATGCACAGCATCCTGACTTTTGTGTCCTTGAAATTAAGATCGCATACTACCACGGTCTGTGTTTCTATGACAAGGAAGGCCCGGAGCTGTACAGGTGCGAGTTTCAAAAGTCAGGAACCAACAGCGCCTCCCTGATGAGAATCAAGTATGAGGATTGGGTGAAAAGTTACAACGAAAATGCGCATGCAGTCTTAACGGAACAGAACTAAAGGACAGAGTAGTTTGCTTATGCCGATCTTTTTTGGCACCACAAATTAATTAAACATGCTGATGGGAAGCTCTACCTGATTGTGGAACAAACAGGCACATTGACTGGCTGACATTTGCTGCTAAAAACATGGCTTCAAATAAGATCCAGCGTCTAAGGTTCTACGATTTTGCATTTTGCATTAAAGTTTCAAATCTCTAGCAGACACGAATGTGTTTGTAGAGTTGTTTAAGAACACAACATTGCTAAATATTTCCGTGCTGCAGTGGTACAGCGTTCTTGTACATAACATTGACGCCACTTACACAGGGCCACGTGCTCAACGCAATCTATTACGTGTAGCGTGTAGAATTTCTGCTGAAATGACCTGGCACTGAGGCTGCTCAAAATTGGCCAAAGAGACAACACTGACAATGTCAGCTTTACGTGTAAAGTTCATCTCGAGTTTTCTGTACGAAAAAGTAAGTTCAGCCCTGAAATCAGGCTTGCGAAAATGGACTACTGCACGTAGACCCGTTTAACCAACGCGCTGCTCTACAGACAGTAGAGAAAATTTAATACAACAGTGAAATATCACGGAGAAATCCGTAATTAGCAAAATGTGACTAGCATGGACACAAATAAATAACCTGTGGCCGAAATCGTTAAGAAAAGTTCGTGATGACGGACATCATTGTTGTAATATTTCCTTCGGGAAGCTTTCCCGGTTCAATGCGTCGTCTGCTACACATGGAAAAGCCGGATGTCGACGTCATTACCTTAAAACAAATGTGCACTGTTGGCCCGGCTTTAGTTGCAATTTTTTGTTGCATAATGTAATCGGCTTTATAACGACGGTTTTGTACCGGGTGCTATTTTTGTCAGTCGTAAATTTTCTTTGCATTTGTTCACCTTTCAATTGCTCATGTTGTATGCATTTTAGAGCGCTAACGCCCCTTTGCTTCTCAGGCCCCGTGCCCCTTCCCGATTTTTCTGGTATTTTAGGACTTATTTTTTGTTTTTGGCAGGTGGATTGAACAACCAGGGTACCCGTGGGTCATGCCCGATATTTTATGGATTTAAAGATGCAGATCATTTGTTGGTTAGGTTCTGAAAGTAGTTTTCAGGCCTATGAGTGCTGTCCGATTTTATGAAAGTCTTAAGACTTTGACAACTTTTGTATGAGAAGGATAAATGATTATACAGCATGACTTCCCTTCTTTGTCTCTGTTAATCTAGGGAGAAAATATCCAGCGATATTTCTCCGTAGGCCTAAAGTTCGGCCATGACCTAGGCAAAATAACTTGCGAGTTTGATACATGGGTAGGCATGTTACCTCAGCCAGTTAATCCTCAAGAAATGGCCGCTGCGGCAGCACCCCAATTGCCAGCGCAGGAAGTGAGACGTTCAAGTAGGGCCACAGCAGGCCGACACAGCAATCCGCACAATTTACCTAGGTCAGTGAGGCAGATTGAGGTTGGTGATCAGGAGAGGGTTGTACATGGACAAGGTGATAGAGACAGAAATCAGCAATTTGTGTTAGATTTGATGGACAAATTCAGCAGTTTCGCTCGGGATCTCAAACAGGTGTAAAGATAGGCGCTGTGTGAGAGATCAGTCATTTGTGTGCACCTCGAGCAGGGAAAATAACAAGTTTGTCTGCAAGAGAAGTACATTTATGTAGAGTGTGTTATGAATAAAAAGTGATTTGTGGAGGACATACTTAGTTTTGGTGAAAATGGTGCTCCATACATTTTGTGTTGTTTTTGCAAAGGTGACAGTGAACGGCTGTCACGGTGTGTTATTGGTGGTGCTTTGGTATGAAATGCGCAATTGTTTTAAGAATGTTTTAGAAAATTGAAGGTTGACGCAAAAATGTTTTGCTATGTTCATGTGCACAATGAGAGAAGATGGGAGGATGGTTTTTCATCAGCATGGCACGGTGGCATTGTTTTTGCTTTTTGGTACAGATGGAGGGGTAGTCCTTAGAAAAGAGTGAGTTCTTTTTGGGAAATAAGGATACATTTGTAACCATTAATTGGTAGCTTTCACTACTATGGTGGGTATTGCAAATGGAAGGTCATTGTGCCGTGGTGGAAAAAGTGTCATCTTTTCTTGCATTCAGGTTGAGGATTTGGAATTCTGTTATGAATGTAGACAGATTGTGCAATCCAAAATGTGTAGTCAAGTCTGCTTTGTTGGAAATTGCATACATGTATAACTTGTCATGTTGATTGAATTGCTGTTTTTCTGTTTTGCATCTCAGAGAAAAATGTTTTGATATATTGTGATTAGTAATGTTTAGTGTACACTAACAGACTCAAAATTGCAAATGTTAGCTATTGGTGAGTTGCGTTTGAGAGAAACGTTTTATTTGTGTGTGGTGTTTTCATATGATGAAAGGAAGATATTTGAGAGGAAGAAAAGAACATGATGACTAATGAAAACACTGAGTTTGTTCAAAATTGTTATGGTAAATAGTTGCAGAGATTATTTGTTCCTTTATTTGAAATGTTTAGAATGAATTTTATGGAAGCAGTAGTAATTAAATTTTGACATAATCTGGAATTGTCCGCTGATAATGATTTTTGGAGAGCCTTGATACAAGTTGATTTAAACGTTTGGCATGAAAGAATTGATTTGCATGACAAGTTGATTTTGGAATTGTACAGAACAGAGTGACCATAGTCGTTTCAATTTTGACAGTTGAAATGTTTTCTTCTTTTTTGTTTTCCTTTTTTTTAGGTTCTGTTATTTTTTTCAGTGAAAATTCATTTTTGACTTTTTGGAGGATGGCGTCGATAGATTATAAAGTGTTTGTTTTTGGTTTGTTTTTTTGCAGACAGTGTATAATATTATTGCATGATTTGGTTGCAGAAACCGAAAATTTAACGTTTGTAAAATTTTTACGTATTTGTGCTTTGTGTAAAGGGAGATAACATTTCCAATTAGACTTGTAGTAAAGGACAGTGTTCAGTCAAGGCTGAAATTGTCAGTGGTTGCTGCAGAATAGTCAATTGTAGGAAAGGACAAAGGAATAATGGATACATTTTTAAGATCAGTTTTATACCGGATTTTTTGTTTTTTTCTTTCTGGAAATTGGTTGTGCTTGTCTGATTTGTCAATGGTGAAGCAACATGGTGTGATCAAAGGGAGATAACCTGTTAGTGTTTTGTTGTGCATTGTGTTGTTTTGGGCTGAACTTGTTTCAGTTTTTGTTTTGTGTTATTTTCAAGATTTGCTGCTGCAATGAAATCGATGCGTAGTCAAGGCTACATTGTTTTGTGATTGCAGTTTAGTTTTGATGAGATGTTTTTGTTTGTTTTTTCCAAGATTTGATGCTGCAATGAAATCAGTGCGTAGTCAAGGCTACATTGTTTTGTGATTGCAGTTTAATTTTGATGGTATGTTCAAGACACTCTTAGGTGTGCTTGGGTGTTTTTGTATGCAGGTAAAAGATAAAGAAAAAATTGCTGCCATAGGACAAATTCCGGACATGTACATTATTTCCTGAAATTTTTTTTATTATATTTTTTTTTGTGGTGTATGTTCGTTGTTTTTGGGTGGTTGTAACGAAAAGGGTGAATGTATTTGGCCACGACGGACATTTTAGAGAGTAACTTTTTAGCCTAAACGAAAGGCTTAAATGAAATTGACTGGGGATCTTTTTCGCAACTTGGGTTTCAGTGTGATGGTTTTCAGTGTGTAGATATGTTGTCATTTGGCACCCTATGTTTTGGCGAGTGTTGTGCACAGTTTATATTTTTGGATATAGTATGGCTTCCCATTGATGCACCGTACGATTTGTCTTTGTGGTTTTGCCTTACGTTTTGTCTTTAAGAATTGTTTGTGCAAATTGACTTATAATATTTTGTCGTTGATGACACTTGGTCAATGGCGGGACGCCGTTGCATGTCCCGGGGGGTGTATGTGAGACGATGACTGTCTATTGCATTGTTGATGTTGCGCGCCTGTTGGGTTGTTTGGTAGGGAGGCCCACTGACAGTAAGCGTGAACAGACCACAGAAGGCCATTTTTAGAGTGCTGTAAACAGCTTCAAAATTAAGCAATGTTCTTATAGTTCAGGTTTGAAATGTAAAAGTACTTATAGAATTGCTGTGCAAAGTTTGAAGCCTGTTAGAATTATACATTTGGAGGTATTGGACTGTAAAGTCAGGCAAATATGCGATTTTTTCACAATTAGGAAGTTATGTACAGGGCGACAAATTAAAAAAAGCAAAAAGAAATGACCTTTTCGGTTTTATTTTATAAAACAGATTGCAGCAACCACAAATGTATCACAGTTGAACCAATAAATGCAATAAAAAGGGTTTTATAGCCGATTGCAATTTTAGGCTATATTGACGTCATCACACGAAATTTAAGAAACGCGAACAAGCAAATCTTCAGTGGTTTTACAGGTAAAGATGTCATACGATATATCAAATTGAAGATCTCTTTGTGTACAATCTAGCTGTCATACTTTTGATGCTGTATAATCAAAACTTTACAACTTAAGCTTGAAAATCAATAAAATGTATTAATGTTCCGCAATGTCAATCTTTATAAACATTTGTAACCTCACATTTTAGCATATTTCCACACATTGAATGATAATAATGTTACTTCCAAACAAGAAAACACTAACTACAGCACAAGTTTGCAGTTATGCGTTATATTTTAATCTGCCTGACTGAAAATGTGTGCGTTTCTTCCTTAACCTGTATATCCGCGATTATATAGCAAATTATGTGTATGTAAGTGTGTATATATCCACGTATGCAGGTATGTATGTATGTATGTATGTATGTATGTATGTATCCTTATGTTTTTATGTGAATCTCTCTCTCTCTCTCTCTCTCTCTCTCTCTTTCTCTCTCTCTCTCTCTCTCTCTCTCTCTCTCACACACACACACACACACACACACACACACACACACACACACACACACACATACATTCACCAACACACACACAATATCTGTTATCCTTGTTGTGGTGCAATTAAGGTCAGGTATACAGCATGACAAAATCCCCTGCAATGCAATAATGACACAAACAACAGATTTTCCAAAAAAACTGTCATAGCAACACAGAAATTGTCTAATCAATGAAATGTAACAAATACAATTGCATAACGGAACAAAGAAACATTTGAATATAACATCAGGTATTTAGCGCCAAAAAGAAACCTAAGTCAGATCATTAGTTATGAGAACCAATTAAGAACATCAAACAACTCAGCGCCATAAAAGTCATTTCAAGTCATCAGTCACACTTTAAATGTCAAAAATCGTCGGGAAATTAATTCAGCATTATAATAATACCATCAATAAACACACAAGCATGAAGATGAAACAGAACAGACGGAAATTGTAGCACCGAAATGAATTCTGCAAACACATCGCGATCAAAGAAGAACACCATTGGTGATTTTAATTCCGATTTTAATGACAACCCACCAAAGCAACTCACAGACATTTTGTATCTGAATAGCTTAAAGCAACTAGTTACAAGTCCCACACGGATAACTGAAGATACGTCCACCTGTATCGACCTGATTATTACCCCAAGCACTGACATTGTTGATAAAGTAGAAGTTATTCCTCCCATTTGTAGTGATCACTCCGTACCAGTCGTTTATTTAAAGTATCATTTGAAGAAAAGATCACACTCAAAAAGAACGATTTTAGATTATAGCAAACTAGACGGTCAAAAGTTAATAGTTGAGTTACAGAAAATTGATTGGTCAAACATAGTGACTTTAGAAGATATTCATACCGCAGCTTCTCTTTTTTCGGAGCAGTTGTATTCGATCGTGAAAACCTGCTTGCCTGTCAAGGAAGTCACCATTCGGGAGGGAGACACACCCTGGATCACATCATATATTTTGAAATTAAAAGACCGAAAAAGATTTATTCATACTATTGCTGTGCATGTAGACACACCACAAGCTTGGGAACTCTTTCGTAAGATAAGGAACCAATACACAGATGCTATTCGAACGCGAAAGAAACAATATTTAGAGGAACTTGACCGGTCCGTATCTGATCCAAAGAAATTTGGTCAGAAGCAGTGGTGGAAGTTGGTTAACAGGTTTATGGCAAAGAAAGGCTCTGACCAAAACGAAATCCCGCCACTAACAGTTGATTGTAAAACCTATTTTGAAGACCAGGAAAAGGCTGAATTATTTAATATGTCTTTTGTTAAACAATCAGAAATAAACGACACAGACGATAATGTTCCCGATATAGATAATGCTGAGTTTTTTGTCGACGATATGGTCGTGACTTCTGAAGAAGTGAAAAGTGTAATAGAAAGTCTTGATACATCTAAAGCTGTCGGGCCTGATAAAATTCATAATAAGATTCTTATTGCAAGTTTACCTATAATAGCAGAACCTCTATCTATTTTATTTACAAGATCATTAAATGAGGGTGTATTTCCAAGCATATGGAAAACAGCACACATAACACCGATATTTAAAAAGGGGGATAAAGGAGACTGTTCAAATTATCGTCCCATCTCACTCTTAAGCTGCGTAGGTAAAGTCCTTGAAAAATGTGTTCAGAAACATGTGTTGGATTTTTTTGTATCGAATAACATAATCACACCTTCCCAGTCTGGTTTTATTCCCGGTGACTCCACTGTGTACCAGTTAACATGCCTATATAACGACTTTTGCAAGTCACTCGACGACAGCATTACTGTCCAGGCAATCTTTTTCGACATTTCCAAAGCATTTGACAGAGTCTGGCACAAAGGTCTTTTGAGAAAGTTATTTGCACTAGGGATTCGAGGTCAGATGTTTAATTGGTTGCAAAACTATTTAACTGATCGAAAACAAGCAGTGGTGCTTAAAGGAAGTATGTCTAGCTACTTACCTGTGCAAACAGGCGTTCCACAAGGCTCTATTCTAGGACCTCTCCTTTTTCTGGTTTACATTAACGACATAGTTGATAACGTTGAATCCATTATTAAACTGTTTGCCGACGATACAAGTATGTATTTAAGCCTGGAAAATTCTCAGATGCGAACAGATATTTTTAACTCAGATCTTGAAAAAATCGACCAGTGGGCTAGTCAGTGGAAAGTTAAATTTAATCAAAGTAAAACAAAACTTCTGAATATAAGCAGGAAAAGAAATCCAGATTACATCCCTCTGAACTTCGGTGGCACAATTTTACAAGAAACTGAAAGTCATAAACATCTTGGTATTATTATTCAGAATAACGGTAAGTGGGAGTTACATATTAAATCTGTTATAGCAAAATGCCGTACGCTAGTAGCTTGCTTACGATCTTATAAATATAGACTAGGCAGAAAAGCTTTAGAAACAATGTATAAATCCTTCATATTGCCACATTTTGATTATGCTGATGTTCTCTGGGACAACTGCCCTAAGGAATTAGCCACCGAGCTCGAAAGTATTCACTTAGATGCAATTCGAACCATTGTTGGAGCAGTCCGCGGTACAAGCCATCAAAAATTGTACGATGAGTCAGGCTTTATTTCATTACTAGAGAGGCGAAAACGTCATAAATTGATATTATTTCACAAGATCGTTCACCGCAAGGTGCCAAACTACTTATTAGCGATATTGCCACCATTGATATAAACTAATAACCCATATCACCGGCGCAGACCTCTAGACAGGAAAGTTCCATCGTTTAAAACTGAATTATATAGAAACTCATTTCTCCCATCTACTACACAACTCTGGAATTCTTTACCAGACTATATAAAACTTAGTGATTCCCTAAGTGAATTTAAGCACTTTTTGTCAAAAAACGATTTAAGTCCGCCGTGTTATTTTTATTCTGGAGATCGCATGTCACAAATAATTCACTGTAAGCTCAGGTTATATATAAGTGATCTCAATTACGATCTAGTGAGACGTCACGTTGCTACAGATGCATCTTGTGACTGTGGATTCCCGTCCGAATCCGTACAACACTTCATATTCGATTGTCCAAATGATCGCGAAGCACGTCAAGAAACTATACATACCCTCCCTAATCACACAATTCACCTCCCCCACCTTTTAAACGGAGACAGACAGTATTCTTTAGATTTGAACAGGAAAATTTTTTCCACCGTACACTCGTTCATTGAACGTTCAGGCCGCTTTGGGTAAGTCAGAATAAATGCTCTACAAGCCGGACAACAACTTAAACTTCTGCACATCTCCTACCCATCCCTCTTCTTTTATTCATCTTCTTTCCCTCCTTCCTTCCTTTACTGTCTTTCTTTATAATCATTATGCAACGTTCATTACGTTATTAATAGATTTGGTTTATTGAGACAAATTTTTCACCCGTTACCGCCTTATGTTGTACTGTCATGCAGGAACACCACTATAAGCTTCTAGCTTGTTGCTGTTTCTGTGAACTTTGTATACATGTCATGATTGTAACCTTTGTTAAAATAAACTTATGTTTAAACCAAAGAAGAACACCAGGTGACTTTGTGTATTAAAGCCATCGTTAAACAGACATTACACATTCAATGAGATGTACCTACAGATCAGGTAATTCCGTGCTACAAAACCCAGTGCAGATCATAGTCTAAAAGACATCGAGATATTACTAAATTATACAGTACTTCAGCGCCATATAATAATGTAAGATCATCAGTCACACAAAACCGAGATGTAACAAAAAAAATCGGGTAATTCGATCGATCAGCACCATATGAAAACATTGCAGATCATTAGCCACACAAACAAAGAGATGTAACAAAAACATCAGGTAATTCGATCGATCGGCACCATATAAAAACAGTTACACAAGTTCTCACTGAAGTGAAGAACGAAGCGGTTCCGCAGGTTGAAATGACACCTTTTTTTTGGAGTAACCCAAGACACACGCTTGGCTTGGAAGCCATATATTGCAGCCACAGAAGCAACAGGTGTGTGTGTGTGTGTGTATGTGTGTGTATATATGTGTGTGTCTGTTCGTCTGTGTGTCTAGTTATACGTACCAAAACTAACTTGAACTTTGTATAGATATATTTTCTATGAAAGATCCTCCCATGTATGTTTTCATGATTTTTTTCTTGAATTTACTATAAATTTGGAACTTTGCTTAACCGTCTTGTCAAATGTGTATTCTGTTTGATTCTTTGTCTTGTCGTGTGCTTGGTTGATTGCCATCCTGTCAAATGTGTTCATACACCACGGGCGGATCACATCATTTTTTGGGGGGTTTCACATTTCTTTTAGAGACAATTCGACGACGCGAAGCGTTTAGTTGAGGGCGCGAAGCGTTCGAACCTCTTAGGGGGGTCCGGAGGCATGATCCCCCGGAGAAAATGTTGATAAAAAAAAGGAAAACGGAGCAATCTGAGCCAAGAAACTTCCCATAATACACCTTCCAAAAAGTAAATTTAAACAGACACATTTGGATCAAAACAAGGACAATTGATCAATCTGGTGCAACCTGAGCCAACAAATTACCCAACTACGAGGTATGATCCAAACAAAATGATCAAACCGCGATTATACAAGTCTCAGGCCACTGATCATAAAAAGTAATATATCATTTGAAAGGCCAACCATTTAACTGGTATACCTCTGAGAGATGACGTCATTAGGTTACTACGTCTTAAATGACGATGTTTTAAAATACGGGGGGGGGGGGGGGGGGGGTTATGCACCATAACACCACAGACTCAGACAGTTAAAGTGTACGTGAAGCTAGGCCGGTTTGAAGAGCACAGCTGAGCTGTAGCCTGTCACGAAAAGGCTATTTAAATGTTCAGTAAATAGGACTGAATAATTATGGTGACCAGTCAAACCGAAAGACAAGCCATTTAACGGCACAGCGGGAAGTCTATTCACAAGCGTTCCTTTCATGTTCAATCAACCAGTTCGCAAGTGGATATCTTCTTTCACTGATTCCGTCTCACAGGGAGTGGAATGGAAACTAAATCTGCTATGTAGGCTATCAAATATGCACGCTACAGAAAACAAGAACGTGTGACTGTGTGTGTGTGTGTGCGTGTGTGTGTGTGTGTGTGTGTGTGCGTGCGTGCGTGCGTGCGTGCGTGCGTGCGTGTGTGTGTGTGTGTGTGTGTGCATGCGTGCGTGCGTGCGTGCGTGCGTGTGTGTGTGTGTGTGTGTGTGCGTGCGTGCGTGCGTGCGTGAATCTGTTGTTCCTTTTAAATATAGAATGTTCCATTATTTTTTGGCTCTCAGTAAGGAGCTCACCCCTCTTCCAAGGTAGAAAACTGTTGGCTTGTTCCAATGGAACTCTGTCATCACAGGTACCACTGTACCACCTAGGTACTTTCTCTCCAGAGGAGGTATTTCTTGCTGAATAAACTTCGTGACTTACACCAGCTTAAACTCACAACATTAATGATGTAAATTATTCTCGCTCTTCACAGACAGCAGTGGGCTGATGATTGTTGGTATGTGACCAAGTGAAGGGATGCTCTTACCTCTTGCCCGGTTTACATGGGAAGGAAGATAACCTCACACACACACACACATATACACACACACACACACACACACACACACACACACACACACACACACACACACACACATACACACACATACACATACACACTCACACACACACACACACACACATACACACACACACACACACGCACACACACACACACACACACACATACACACACGTACTCACACACACATACACACACACACATACACACCCACATACACACTCACACACACATACACACACACACACGCACACACACACACACACACACACATACACACACGCACACACACACACACACATACGCGCTCGCGCATACACACACCCATACATTGCTTAGATACATGATGGTATAGTCAGAAAGATCTTACATTGTGTTCTTACGAACATCATCAAAGTTTCAGCCGATACTGACAGGAATGCCTGTGAGCAGTTGTGTATTTGGCAAGATCAATGGAAAGAATGCAGAAAGCTGTTCACCTTTTTTTTCTGTACACAGCTGCGTCAATCACATCGCAATTCATTTCATCTAAGAAGCCATGCACTCCAATAACACTCCGCTGTTGGCACAATGGAGGGGAGACAATTTGCATTCCCGCTTGTGTAGCGTTCCACAGGTACTGGATCAACCCTGCAGAGATCGAACGAGGACAACTGTTACAGATTAAAGTTAGGCAATAAGGCGGTGACTGATATTTGAATTAGTGTTACCGGTTAACAATGTACGACCTTTGCTGTCTTTACCAGAAGAGCCCAACACGAAGGATACTTATCCAATTGTGAATCACCACCAAAAAAACTGACAATTAGCACACCCTCATTTGGAATCACACCCACTAGCTATTTACCTTTCTGTTGTTTATTCATTTTTCGCCTTTAGTCTGTACAATGCAAATCAAAACCCACTAAGTCATCGTAAATGATAGTTCAAGTCTGTAGAGACGAAATTGAAGTTATCGCATCTAGATGTCCGTGTTACCAAGAAAGGTAACCTTTTCTTCCCTCTGTGTGGTAGAAATGAAATGATTGAAATGGTTTTCAAACAAAATCTGCACGGTGAAGACGATGTACATTTCAAACTAATGTGTTTGCAAAGTTAAAAAGCAAAATATATCTGTACTCCCAATTATCTTTTTTTAAAGTGACTTCGAGTACAGATTTCTTTTGCTTAAACTTTGTACATCTCACCACAGTCACTTTGTTGTTCAGATTGTAATGTGTTTGCATCTTACTCAATATATTACAATCAATACTGTCATCGATATAATGGTAGATTCAATGTCTGCTTCAAGTTTCTTCGAAGTCACTTATGAAAAGATAATTAAAATAATGACTACAAATAAAAACAAATCATAAACTGTTGTGCTCCCACAGTTGTATTTTTTCAGCTTCATGAATTTGTTGTTACTTGTACATCTAAAATATAGCCAGGAAATACACCAAAACGCAAAAGACTTTCTTGTTTTACCCTTGAGGTAAACTGACAATGTGAATTAGCTCAGAACTGCCTGGTGACTGGTGCAGGGGAGATAATTTGAAAAAAAGAACATTCAACTCATTTTATTTCAAAAACGTTACATGTATTGCTATGTGTTTCTTTTAAACACAATACAAGGTAATCAGACCACTATGATTATGCAGGTGAACTGTGAAGGCTTGGATTCTGGTTAGGGCTTCATTATAAAAGCCAACAAACAGCAGAGGAACACTCCCCATCAAGTCCTCAGAGCCGGTGTCACGAACTGAAACCTCTGCTGAACAATCCTTCTCATTGCGGTCAATGCGCATGCGCCAATCTTGGACTTAAAAAATGCGACCCTTTGACCGAACGAACCATGGGTTAGGGTTAGGGTTAGGATTAGGGTTAGGATTAGGGTAAGGGTTAGGGTTAGGTTGTTCACGACCTGATTAATCTCCCCATGTTAGCGCATGCGCATTGACCGCAATGAGAAGGATTGTTCAGGCAGAGTTTTCAGTTCGTGACACCGGCACTATCGGAAAACATTCGTTTTCAATGAATGTTTTGTTTTCATTTTTTTGCACAGAAACAGAGAAAAACTGTCTCTAATCGTCCCAAGAACTGAACCATCCGTTTTGGTTTGTCCCCACACCCCACTTCCAAGGTAGAGAAATGTTGGCTTGTCCCAATGGAACTCAGTCACACAGACACACACACACAGACACACACACACCCACCCACACACACACACCCACACACACACACACCCACCCACCCACCCACACACACACACACACACACACACACTTACCCTCTCACACACACACACACACACACACACATACACACACACACACACACATGTTTATCAAAGCAAATTTCTGGTAGAGTTTTCAGCACTTCTAAGATTTACACAACAAATATTTCATAATCGTAAAGTGATCAATATCATATCAAATATAAAATTGTTAAAAAAAAAAGTGAAAACATAATTCCGGAATGACATTATCAAAAGCAATTCCACCACGTATGTGTGTGTGTCTGTGTGAGTGTACGTGCGTGCGTGCTTGCATTTGTGCATGAATGCGTGCGTGTGTGTGTGTGTGTGTGTGTGTGTGTGTGTTTACAGCTCCTTCCGGCTGAAATCACAGACTGTAGGGTAAACAGACTGTAGGGTACACAGACTGTAGGGTACACAGACTGTAGGGTACACAGACTGTAGGGTACACAGACTGTAGGGTACACAGACTGTAGGGTACACAGACTGTAGGGTACACAGACTATGCGCTCTCTCTATATTTCTAGTATAGAAATCAGCAAAGTGTGTATGGGTACTTTAACACAAAAAAGGTTTAAATATTTTTTTCGAACTTCATTTAATTGTTGTGAATAGTTATATCTTTGTGAATATGATTGCAGCATTTTGAGATTGAAGGCGAGGGTTGGATGAACAAAATCCCACGCTTGATGCTTGGCTGTATGATGACCCTCACGAATAAATATTTATCACATCTTATCTTAATTATGTGTTGTGTTTTGATTCCATTTAACTTCTCTGCTCCCTCTATCTCCAGCACTCAGTGTCACAATGTCTGTCCCTAGTTCTGTATCTATCTGTCAGTTCGTACCTCCCACTCCGCTGTCGCTCTCTATCTCCAGCACTCAGTGTCACAATGTCTGTCCCTAGTTCTGTATCTATCTGTCAGTTCAACCTCCCACTCTGTCTCTCTCTCTCTCAAGTTTAGCTTCTATAGTGTTTCTGTTTTAGTATTTGTAGTGTTTTGCTCTCTCTCTCTCTCTCTCTCTCTCTCTCTCTCTCTCTCTCTCTCTCTCTCTCTCTCTCTCTCTCTCTCTCTCAATTATACTTTCAAATACTTACAATTTTACAAATCCTCAAATACACTTTCAAATACTTACAATTTTACAAATCCTGACGAAGCTTTAGAGTTTTGGACATCTATTTTCATTATCATTTACAATAAACATGCACCACTGAAAACACATCGAGTAAAGCAGACAGAAAAACCCAAATGGATCGACCAAGACATAGAAAATGCTGCAAATTACCGTGACTTCTTAAAACAACATGGTACCCACGAAGAGTACACACAACAAAGAAATAAAGTAAATTCCTTGAAACGAAAAAGTAAACAACATTATTTTCAACATCTCATTACATCTAAACAAGATTCAAAATCTATTTGGAAAGCAATTAACCAACTCACAAACAAAGAAACGTCAACAAAATCTTCACAAATAATTGACATTTCTGCAGATACACTCAATGACCATTTATCAAAAATTGCTGATAAAGTAATTTCTTGTGATCGGACACAGTCAAATAATTTAGAACATTTAAAGGAATACTGCAATTCAAAACAGATACATTTTCAGCATACACTGCCACCAATGACTATACTGGATGTTTACTCTCATCTTCAGCATCTAAAACAAACCGGAACACGTGACATAGATGGTCTGGATGCAAAAATTATAAAAATGGCAGCTCCAGTTATCACAGATACATTGACATTTATCTATAACCTTTGTATTGACAAAAGCTATTTTCCTAAACAATTCAAACAGGCTAAAGTGATTCCTCTCTTTAAATCAGGAGATACTACAAATCCTTCAAATTATAGACCAATATCAATTCTATCAATCCTTTCAAAGCCTCTTGAAAAACATATCAATAAACACATCCTTTCTCACTTTGAGAACAATAAATTGATCCATGATAATCAATCAGGTTTTAGGCAAAAACACTCATGTCAAACAGCGCTTATTAGTTTAGTAGACCAATGGCTGACAAACATTAATAATAATCAGTTCTGTGCTGCTCTATTTGTTGACTTTGCTAAAGCTTTTGACCTAATTGACCATAAACTCCTTATCAAAAAGCTTGAGATTTATGGAATTGCAACAGATTCCATAAACATTTTAACATCTTTCCTGTCAGACAGACAGCAAAGTACTTATCTGAAACAATCATACTCTTGTAAGCAAACAGTAAGATTTGGAGTACCACAAGGTTCTATTCTTGGTCCATTACTATTTTCTATATATATAAACGACCTACCTCTATTTGTAAAATGCATGTGTGAACTATTTGCAGATGATACTACAATTCATTCTAGTCACCAAGATCTTAATAAACTAGCAAATATCCTCCAAGAAAACATTGAACGATTACTTGAATGGTCAGAACTAAACCATATGTCACTGAATCCAAATAAAACTAAATGCATGCTACTTACCACGAGGCAAAAAAGACAAAATCTAACATCTAAATTTCCGACATTGCTAATACGAAATCAAGATGTTACCGAAGTTGATAGCCATAAAGTATTGGGAATAACTATTGACAATAACCTGTCTTGGTCAAAACATGTAGATACACTTTGTAAAAACACATCCAAAAAAATATTTCAGTTATCAAAAATCAAACACTTTCTAGACCTTCGCACAAGAAAACTGTTTTTTCAGGCACATATTCAGTCAGCTATTGACTATGCGTCCACAGTGTGGGACTCTGCAAGTGCAAATACTTTGAAACACTTGGGCAGTTTACATAGAAGAGCTGTTAAATTAATTATTTTAAAAAATACATCTCTTTCCATGACTGATTATAAACGATTGCAAATTCTTCCTATCAGAGATAGATTTGCATATAACAAAGGTGTGATGATGCATAGAATTATGTCAGGGAATGCCCCTACACTCATTGCCTCAAATTTCAAAATAAATCATTATAGAAAATGTAACAAATTAATTACACCAACTCCAAGAATTGACCTATACAAGTCGAGTCTATCATATTCTGGAGCAATTATGTGGAACGCCATTCCAAATATAATTAAATTACGAATTCATGAAACATCATTCAAGGAATATTACATGCTGTTTCTTTTACAAAACTTATAAAAACTATTATCAAGCAGCTGGCAAAATATAACTGTACTCTCTGATTATATTGAAAAACATGATTATATATAATTCATAAAGGATTTTTTTTTTTTTTTTTTTTTTTTTTTTTATAAACACATATTTCCCTGTTATATAGGATTTTCAAGCATTGCTAAAGAATCCTAATGCATCTTAAAATGTCTTATTGGTTGCTTGACATGTTAATTATGGTAAATATGTCATTTGTACTATTGTTAAACTTATCTTTTATTTCTTCTTGTTTGTTACCCCTCAATGGGCGAGGGCCGGATGAAAAGAAGCATGTATGCATTGCTTATTCTGTCACCCTCGTAAAATAAATTTCAATTCAATTCAATTCAATTCAATTCTCTCTCTCTCTCTCTCTCACCAATTAAGTCCTTTACAATTACAACTGTCAGTTGGTTCAACTCAAGTGCAGCAAGTTAGGGAACATAGATTATTGGGTGTTACCATTGATCAAGAGTTGAAATGGCAAACTCATTTGAGTAATATTTGCAAACTAGTATCAAAACATTTGTACCTGTTATCAAAATTAAGGCATTACGCAGATTCTGCAGCACTCAAAATGTTCTATTACGCCCACATAATGCCTCATATAAACTTCGCATCGACACTTTGGGATAACTGCAGTGATGTTCATTTAAAAAGACTCAATTCCCTGCATCGCCGAGCTGCAAAACTTATTCTGCATGATTTGAATAGGTCCACGGATGATAAACTAAAGCTCTTGAATTTCCTCCCCTTGAAAGATCAGTTGACGTTAAACAAGGCTGTGTTCATGTATAAAATTCTAAATGACGACTGTCCTAAATATTTGCAATCACATTTCAAACATGCCACAAAAAGATATGGGTCCCAAAATATCATCCCTCCTATACCTCGCATACACCTCTACAAATCGAGCTTAGCCTTCTCGGGAGCGTTTCTCTGGAACTCCTTCCCCCAACAGATAAGAAATGCAACTTTAGTGAAAATGTTTAAGAGACAGTCACGTTCACACATCATTCGTGAATGAAATGTCTTGTTCGATTGTTATTTTGTTAAACATTTTGTACCAGTGTTAACGGATGTGTAGCTGATCGAAGCAACTTATTCCCAAATGAAAGGTATAACTATGTCAATGTAATTTTATAATTTTTGAGTTCTCCTTATGTAATTCCTCAAATGCACATTGTGTTGCATTCTGTACAATGTATTTCTGTATTTTATATGATTGAATTTATATTTGTAATGTGCGTCTGTCTTTATGTGTTGTATAAAGGACAGGTTGGAAGAATAGGCTTTGCCTAAAACCTTTATCCTTTTGTAATAAAGTTCTTAGTCTGAGTCTGAGTCTGAGTCTCTCTCTCTCTCTCTCTCTCTCTCTCTCTCTCTCTCTCTCTCTCTCTCTCTCTCTCTCTCTCTCTCTCTCTCTCTCTCTCTCTCTCTTCGTTTAGTTATATTTTCATTTGTCCAAAGCATCAGTGTTCATTATATCCACACAAAAACACTCAAAGCTTTAATAACACATTTACTCATGCATGTGTATTCAGCATTGTTTTCACTACGTTACATATACGACGCTTTATATTTGTGTATAATATGTAATGTGTAAATATTCATATGTTTTTTGTTTTTTCTACCTTTTTTTCTACGTTAATATCCGTGTAAATATGTGATTAGATTAGTCCCCTCTCTGGGCGAGGGCTGGTTGAAAAAAAGCTCGTTGTATTGCTTATGCCACAACCCTCGAAAAATAAAATTTGATTTGATTTGATTTGATTTGATCTCTCTAGAATAGTCCCTCTCTGGGCGAGGGCTGGTTGAAAAGAAGCTCGTTTGCCACAACCCTCGTAAAATTAAATTTGATTTGATTTGATTTGATTTGATCTCTCTCTCTCTCTCTCTCTCGTTTACAATTATTCTCTGTATATATTCCAAGGACAGGCTGGAAGATTAGGCTAAGCCTAAAACCTTTATTCTTATGTAATAAAGTTCTGAGCTCTCTCTCTCTCTCTCTCTCTCTCTCTCTCTCTCTCTCTCTCTCTCTCTCTCTCTCTCTCTCTCTCTCTCTCTCTCTCTCTCTCTCTCTCTCTCTCTCTCTCGTTTGCAGTACACATCGAATGCATTTAGAGCGCTTACGTTCCAATGTTTCGTCGATTTCAAGAAGATAATAATTTCGTACACCTTCAGACTCTGCTTGGGTGATCATAAATAATTTGTATTTATGTTGTACATGGAAAACAACGGGTAAAACATGTATACAATTTATTGACAAACTAACGATTTTTCTCTTAAAAAAAAAAAAACATTAACCGGCAAAGTATCAGAATTTGAAACATTGTCATGAATAAATCTTTTGAAAAATAGCAGGTCGAAAAGTACTATCATTTCTTCCTACAATAATAATTGTGCAACTATTATTGCTTTGTTGTCGTTGTTGTAAATATTGTCGTCGTCGTCGATGTTGTTGTCGTCGCATGTTGTTTTGTATTTGTATTTATAAGATGAGATACATGCTTGTCTATATTGACATAATTATAATCTGTGACCAAAGTAAGGGTCAGACTTAAAATTGCGTTTAACAAGAGAAGGGAAGCAACCTTCATTTCATTAAATGAGGAATTTGTATATTTTTGATGATCTCCCTTTAACTGTTGTTCATTAATATCCCGGTTGTTGGCACACCTGAATTTGAGGCAGCCTCTCGCTGGCAGATATGTGGGGAGGGCGTGCGTGTTCATGTGCGTTCAAAAAGGTTGCAGGAAATAATGTTGCGTTATTCAGTCTCTCTCTCTCTCTCTCTCTCTCTAAATATGTATATTTATAATATATAAAAATTAACACTTTTTATCGTTGACAATATTTTACGTAAAATGTACGATTGGTTTCTGTTTTGTTTTGTTTTGTTCAAAGACAATTATTTTTCAAATTTGTATCCGTATGCACAGTTATAACGATTGCTCTGATAGTTCTTTGATTATATTATTTATTGTTCTTGTTGGCCCTATTTACGGGCGAGGGCTAGATCTAAACAAGAAGAGCAAACGCTCGATCGAGTCACTTTCGCAGTTCTGAATATTAAGCCCAACGTTAAGTTGTGTGTTGACGAACAGGAAAGGCTAGTTATCTCCCCTGTGTTTCCGATAACGTTTGTAAAAAGCTACAGATGTAAATAATTTGATGTAAAGAATAATCCTATAAAGTTTGAATCAAATCCGATGAATAGTTTCAGAGATATGATATTTCAATTTTTTTCCTTCAAGACATACCTGTGACCTTGAAAAAGGTCAAAGGTCACCAAAGCAGACGTCAAAGTGTAGAGGTCACTGGGAGTCACGTTCACATAAAATTTGAGCCCGGTCACTTTTATAGTTTCCGAGAAAAGCCCAACGTTAAGTTGTGTGTTGCCGAACAGAAAAGGCTAGTTATCTCCCTTGTTTTTCTGATAACGTTCGTAAAAGGCTACAGATGTAAATACTTTGATGTAAAGAATAATCCTACAAAGTTTCAATCACATCCGATGAACTTTGTCAAAGATATAAAATGTCTAATTTTTCCTTTGACGCTGACCTGTGACCTTGAAAAAGGTCAAAGGTCAACGAAACCATCGTTAAAGTGTAGAGGTCATTGGAGGTCACGACTAAACAAAATATGAGCCCGATCGCTTTGATAGTTTCCGAGAAAAGTCCAACGTTAAGGTGGTGTCTACGGACGGCCGGCCGGACGGCCGGCCGGCCGGACAGACTAACACTGACCGATTACATAGAGTCACATTTTCTCAAGTGACTCAAAAAGGTAACTTTGGAAACCTGCGCATTTTGTATTAGTCTGTTTCGAAGACTGACTTGTATCATGCCAGTATGAAGTACATGATGGACTTTTTACAATGAATCGGGATTGCTTCTTTACTGGCCGATATTTGGCGCCCAGTCTCTTCAAATGAACAAGGTTTTACTTCTGTATTTACATTTTGCTGCATGTCTAGCAGAGCTATTTCGCTCTAATTAAGCATAACGGTTTACTAAAAAGAGAACTACTGCCAGCACAAAATGAAGCAAGTTATCAGCATGAAACAAAACGTGGTCCTTATTCGGGTCTCTTTCCCTAAATCAAAATAAAGGAAGAAAGAAATGAACAATTCAACAATCAAATCACACTAGCACTGTCAAAAACAAACACAAAAATAGCATGCTGCTCTTAATCCTTAAAAGTAGCATATAATATGATAATAATAATAACAAGAAGAGCAAACGCTCGATCGAGTCACTTTCGCAGTTCTGAATATTATATGAGGCATCAGATGGACAGGAAGAAATTGCTATTCACAACACAATGCATACCTGAAGAATGAGATTGCATGGATCGAGCAACAAAATATTTACCTTGGCATTAAAAATACTCTCATTAATCTCACATAAACAAACCCCATCAATAACTTAATTCACATAAACTAGCATCATTAATTTTTTTTCGAAGCAATCATATTAACAGTAGACACACTAACATTTGTTACTCTTAGAGCTGTGTCACTTTTATAGTTTACGAGAAAAGCCCAACGTTAAGTTGTGTGTTGACGAACAGGAAAGGCTAGTTATCTCCCCTGTGTTTCCGATAACGTTTGTAAAAAGCTACAGATGTAAATAATTTGATGTAAAGAATAATCCTATAAAGTTTGAATCAAATCCGATGAATAGTTTCAGAGATATGATATTTCAATTTTTTTCCTTCAAGACATACCTGTGACCTTGAAAAAGGTCAAAGGTCACCAAAGCAGACGTCAAAGTGTAGAGGTCACTGGGAGTCACGTTCACATAAAATTTGAGCCCGGTCACTTTTATAGTTTCCGAGAAAAGCCCAACGTTAAGTTGTGTGTTGCCGAACAGAAAAGGCTAGTTATCTCCCTTGTTTTTCTGATAACGTTCGTAAAAGGCTACAGATGTAAATACTTTGATGTAAAGAATAATCCTACAAAGTTTCAATCACATCCGATGAACTTTGTCAAAGATATAAAATGTCTAATTTTTCCTTTGACGCTGACCTGTGACCTTGAAAAAGGTCAAAGGTCAACGAAACCATCGTTAAAGTGTAGAGGTCATTGGAGGTCACGACTAAACAAAATATGAGCCCGATCGCTTTGATAGTTTCCGAGAAAAGTCCAATGTTAAGGTGGTGTCTACGGACGGCCGGCCGGCCGGACAGACTAACACTGACCGATTACATAGTCACTTTTTCTCAAGTGACTCAATAATAATAAGAACATTTATATAGCGCTAAATCAAAAACTTTCGTTAAAAAGGCTTGCTCTAAGCGCTTGACATCTAAACTAAAACGTCATTCACACTCTTTACAAGGATGTACAAGAACTTCATGTCACACTCTTTTATTCAGTATAGCACCATTCACACAGTTGTTATTCTGTACAAGACAATAAGTTAGTCTAACATTTAGAATGTTTATAAGATGAAAACAAGAGAAAACCAGACTGATTAAAACAACTGCTTAGTGCTAACAAAGCATGAATCTTAATGATAACGAAATACATATTTAACTGTTAAGACCATAAAAATACCTATATGCTAAAAATAACTTCGAACTTTTAAGAACTTCTCATAAGATACACAGCACATCTAGATAAACACCAGAATGGTAAAACAAAAGGCAACTCGTCAAAACTATTAAATGCATCAATGTCTAAAACACGAAAGACTCAAATATAAGATACACAATTCTCTAGAATTGTTTATTAAAACTGAAACCGACCTGCTCAAAGTAAACCATACCCACCCCCTCCCTACCCACCCCCAACCCTCCTCCTACACTAAATACTAATTATTTCTACTCTTAACTTCCCAACTACACGTTATCCATAAACTATGCACAGGAACATGTGTGTCAGCATTATGTGGCACCGACATGACTTGTGCATATCTAGCTTACAGCTAAGGGTTAAAGTTAAAGGACTACTGCAGTGAAAAATTATATTTATAATAATTTAAAACAAAAGACAAAAATAACAAGCTGAATAGAGATGGAACCGTTACAGAACAGGATGGCAAAATGTTGCGACTTTAGGAGTTGTGTTTCTGGAAGAGGTGAGTTTTGAGTGCTCGCTTGAATGACTGTACTGACTGAGAGTGGCGAATGTGAGAGGGGAGAGAGTTCCATTGAGTAGATGCGCAAAATGCAAAAGTGCGTTGTCCATATGCTTTTGATTTTGTGTGTGGGATGACTAGGGTACGGCTATCAGAAGAGGAGCGGAGTTGTCTAGCAGGAGTGTATACAGTGAGAAGTTCAGAGAAATAAGCAGGAGACGAGGCAGAGAAGAAGTGAAAGCAGAGAGTGGACAGTTTGTATTCAATGCGGGCTTGGATGGGTAACCAGTGGAGTGTGCGGCGAAGTGGTGTGACATGATCTTTTTTTCGTGCCTTGAGGATCAGGCGTGCTGCAGAATTTTGAACTTTCTGTAGTTTGTGCAGGAGGTAGAGTGGACAGCCAGAGAGAAGAGAGTTACAGTAGTCAAGTTTAGAAAGAACAAGAGAGCAGACTAGAGTGTTTGTAGTTTGAACGGACAGAGTATGGCGGATGGTTGCGATCTTGCGGAGTTCAAAGTATGCGGACCTACAGATATTGGAGATGTGCTTGTTGAGTGTCATGTCTGAGGAGATGGTGAAGCCGAGGTTTCTAGCTGAAGAAGAGAAAGAGATGTCGGTATTGCCTACTTGGACAGACGAAGGTTGAGAATTTGGGAACTTAGTGGACTTTTTCATGCACAGAAGTGCCTCTGTCTTATCATCATTTAGTTTTAACTTATTTTCTACCATCCATGACTTAACATCTAAGATACAGGTCTGAATGGTCTGGATGGCGGCATGTGTCTCAGCGGGGGAACTAGGCTTATACAACTGGGTATCATCAGCAAAAGACTGGTTTGAAACGGTATGATTTTGAATGAGGGCAGACAAGGGTTTGGTATACATAATGAAGAGGACGGGGCCAAGTACAGAGCCTTGAGGGACACCGAAAACAAGGGGGGCTGGGGCTGATCTCTGGCCATCGACAAGCACAGCCTGAGTTCTATCCGTAAGGTAGGACTCAAACCATGCCAGCGCTGGACCAGAGATGCCATACAGGGTCTGGAGCCTGCTCAGCAGCGTGACATTATAATCTGAATGAATTCTTTTCCAAGCAACAACACTCATGCTTCAAAGTCACGAGACAACAAAATGTTTGTTACTTGCATTCAATGAACCAACACTACTTCAACTCATCCACCTGCAGGTTAACGATTTAAGACAAATATGTGACCCTCCACCACGAAATGAGTCGCATGTCACCTCGCGCGGTTCTGCGCTAGGCTTAATTTAAGTCCGGGGAGTTAATTTAACAGTGTGAGGGTCACCTTAGTCACAGGCTTATATCTCAAACAGTTTTCGCTCTTTTCTAAAACGGGTTTCACCACTGGATAGAGCATAAAAAACTCTTTAGGAAAATATAAAAATATGAAAATCATGCAAAGGTGACATGCGACTCATTCCGTGGTGGAGGGTCACATATTTTAGTAAGAATTATTAGTACCTAGTAATAAAGGCAATACAGAATCTGGTCAAACACACGCCTAAATATTTACTGAGTAATAATCATAATAATACGTGTATTTATATGGCGCAAATCTTGTTATCGTTCTAAGCGTCTTACAATTAATGTTCATTATAATAATCTTCATTACAGCAACAATACACATTTAAAGAATCTTCAAATAGATAAAAACTCAATCACGTAGACAATGCACATGCAAACAAATCCATCGCTATCACAAGTAAGTCAGTGCATTGTGTTGACATGACATTACAATATAAATTAACTCACCATTCTTGATATATATATTATAACTAGAGGAATACCCGGCTTCGCCGGGGTGAATCGCGAGACAGAGACAGACAGCGTGGCGGTTCACCACAATCACCTTTGAAGGCGAAGTCCTGTCAAACGGGATTGAGAATTTTAGAGCTTATTTCTTAGCCCTATATTATCTGCTGTGGCTTCTCAAATGCCAGAACATACAGACAGACAAAAGCCGCTAGACCACATCACAAACAGAACTCTACAATACACAGGTTTTTGCCCACACACACACACACAAATACACAGAGAAGCCGTATATATATATGCATATCTGTATCTATAAATATATAGAGATAGGTGAGAGTGTATTTTTCGCGTGGCTATAAATTGATTCGACCTTTTCACTTTGACAGTAAGAACAACTTACGGGTGCAAGGGAAGCGTTGTGGACAGCGCAGTGACATTCTAAAAATAGTAATAGTAACTTACAAACGGGAAAGCCACACGAAGGAAGGGAGATAAACGCCAAACACTGGAGAAGATAAGGAAGAGTTACTTATAATGGTGAAATGAACACAAAAACCAAAATCGCTGAGAACACGTGTTGAAATATCTCATCGATGATATTGTGTCCGGGGTGTAGCTGAATACGGTGTCCAAATTTGAAAAAGATCCAGCGAGAACTTTGGCGTTGTGATGTGGTGTAGCGGCTTTGGTGTGTCGGTATGGGGGCCCGGGTAGCTGAGGTGGAACCAAAATCGGTTCAGCGCTGCGCGCTGAGAGCACGTGTTGAAATATCTCATCGATGAGGTTGTGTCCGGGGTCTCTCTGAATAAGCCCACCAAATTTGAAGCAGATCCATCGAGAACTTTGGCCGTGCATGGCGAATACACAGATACACAGACAGATACACAGACACACACACAGACACACACACAGATACACAGATACACAGACAGACACAAGTCGTATATGGGGAAGAATTTGAAATGGTGTCGAATTCTTGTGACACAAAGGGCAAAATTACAAGTGAGCAGAAACAATTTTTATTTCCTCTATAAAGTTTATTAATCCATGCAGTATGTGTTCACATAAATGAAAAAGGAATATCGGCAAACAGTCTGAAGTGGTAGAGTGTCAAAATAAAATACAGAGCTGGTTACACATCACCGTGTCACATCACAATATCTATACTGTTGTTTTCACTTTAAGGTTTTGCAAATTTGGATTCCATGCAATTATTCTATGCACAGCCAAGTATCTTCGCACAAAATCTTGTCCAATTTGATGAAGTTTCATCAGTGTCTCATGAGTCGAATCTTGGAGTAGGTTACAGTTTCACCAAAGATGCTGCTGATACACAGTTTTTGACATTTTTTAACTGATTTCACACAGATTTGCTTTTTGCTTTTCATTATAAGTGTCTTGGGTGTCTGGAAATGTTTTTTAAGATAATATAATGTCTTTACTATGTACATAAGCAATATTTTTTTCTCAAATCTCTGAGTACCCTGTTTCTGGTTTTGCCTGTTATCGGCAATTTACTCCCTGGCACTTACTATAAAGTTTGAAAGCATAAATGTGCAAGGATTCAAGAAGTATAAACTATCAAATTATGATTTTTTTATACATATTACCTGCAGCACACAGACATATCTTTTTTTAGGCCGCTGAGTATCAAGCCCCACTGTGGTGCTGGTTACCTGTTACCAAAAACACTACTTCTCCCTGCTTTCAGGACAGAAAATGTACTGCCAGTACCCTAATTTTATGTTGAAATGTTAGGAACAAGGTTGCTTGCATAGTTCACCGCCGCATGAAGGGTTGCAGTGAGTTGTGTGAGAGAAACAGTAAGTAAAGTGTTACAGAATGCCCTGGAGTAAGTTACATATCACGAAAATTGTCCATTTTTATAAGATTAAGCAAGAAAAAGCTTTCCATCAGTCTAAATAGCTGATTAGAGGTATTGCAATTTATGGTAGCCACAAATCTTGGTGCACTTATATATATACAATGTATAGATATATATATTTGTTTATTCATTATAACAGGGTATAGCGAACATAATACTTCATAAAGAGAAGAACGTGTCATTTCGCTGAGACAAACGGCTGACTCAGAACCAGGGTACCGTGTTAATCTGTAGGTTACAAGTTGAATGAATATAAGGGCATGAAAATATCCCCATTATTAATCCAACTGTTAACTTCATAGTAATCAAAACAGCATTTTTAGTCTTTAAGGCATATTATACATGCAACGTGTAAGGGTAATTCAGAGAAAAAGTTATGTGCGTTTTAAAACATCATTTGCAACATTCCATCTTTTATGTAAGGAAAGTATTAAGCAGATTAAGAACAAAGCATTTTGCAAGGCACAGTTATCTTACAACTTGCAGAAGAAAAAAAATCATTTTGGTCTTGTAGAAAATAAGACAGAAAACGTGTCAAACATGTACACTACAAGATTAGCAAGTATCTTCCAAGCTATTTCACAATCTACAGAGTAAAAGGGAAAAAAGGTCAGCATCAAAAGAAAGAAAAAAAACAACAAGCTAGACCACAATCATTTGCAAAATAAACTATCAGTTTCAGTGTCAAGAGTTGTGCTATTCAGCAACAAAAGCTCTGGCAAATGGTTGACATGTTTCTGCAGGCTTGTTCAAAAGGTATAGTAGATGTTTCGTCCGTCATCATGAAGAACAGCACTGTCCATCTTCTCCGCTATGTCCTGGAGAGGAATTTGATACTCCTCGACAAATGAGAGGGCATCACTGAATTTCCAAGCTGCTCCCCATGGTTTGAGATAGCGTCCAGAAATGACCCCTCCTTCTTTCTGTGTGACCTGTGTAAATGAGAAGTGAGAATAGCCAAGTGTTACTACAGTGGTGAGGCTCTACATAGGATGCACAAATACTCTGTAGGCGGAGAAGCAAAACTGGCATAGCAGAAATACTTGAAATTAAAATTTGCATTTGTAATAAATGGTCTTCACTTATTCCGTCGCCGAAGTTAATGAGTCTTACACATATTTTTCTTCATCCTCACCTGTGCCATGTAAATGACAGCTGATCCATTCTTCTTTGGCACCTTCACCTTAATGAAATCCCCTGGCTTGAGTTGAGCTTGTCCTTGGTTAAGGTAAACTGAGTTCAGTACTGAATCATGTGCCTATGGTTGTTTGGCAAGTAACTTCACTGGTTACAAATTAAAAATGCACAGAACAATCACTAGCTATAGGTTCATGAAATACATACAACAAATGGTTTGTATTGCATTCTACTTTCCAACTAAAATCTCTGTAACATTTTGTAACTGGATAAAAGGGTATTGTTTATAGTTGGGGAAGTTGTAACTGAAGCATACCAGTAAATTACGTAGGGGGGGGGGGTAACCGTGTGTGTGTATGGGGGGGGGGGGTTAAACGTGTGTGTGTGTGTGTGTGTGTGTGCGTGCCGGTGTTTGTCAGTGTGTGTGTGTTGGTGTGTGTTGGTGTGGATGTGTGCGTTCAGGGTATACTGTGAGGAATTGTCACACACACACACACACACGCACACACACACACATACTCACACACACACACACACGCACACACACACACACACGCGCGCGCGCACGCACTCACACACACACACACACACACGCACACACCGTAGTAAATTGACGGGTCTTTTCATTTTAATCCGCAAGTTGTACTTAGCACTTGAAGACGGCTCTGCTGTGTTTTCTGAAAGAGTGTAATGAGCTCATATCAGTTTCACGGTAAAAAATATAAATAAAACAAAATCAACAACACAAAATATACATACCCTTCTCCCCTCCCCAGCGGGAAAAAAACACACACCAAATCATTGTCCAGTAGAATAAGGTAATTGGTTTCTTTCTCTTTTCTTTCTGGTCATTGTACATGTTCCCATAGCTGAAAACTCCAGTACTACAGCCTTGTGTATTCCAGATTTAAAATTGTTCGATTTTAGTCTTAGACGTTTCAACAAGCAGATTTTACCAAATCTATATTAAAAATGGGGGCAGCCTGGGTACTGTAACATACTGAGTGTGTGTGTGTGTGTGTGTGTGTGTGTGTGTGTGTGTGTGTGTGTGTGTGTGTAATAATTTTCTTTTATTACAAAGAACAATCACAAAAGGAACGCCTAGCAATTAAACTCTTCTCTATCTCCCCTTCCTCTACCCCTCGACCCCACCCCCCAACACACACACACACACACACTCTTACACAGACACACACACACACAGACACACACACACATGCCGCGTACATGACACTGAGCATCAGATTGTGGTCACAACAGCGAACAGTGCACTGTGTTTTTCTGGCTCTGTACCACGCTCGCCTTTCACGCAGTACCACCTCTCTCACCACTCCCACCACCACCACCCTGCGCCACCCCCTTCCCTCCTCCTTGGAACTGCGGCAGGCTCCCGTCCGTGGAGGCAAGGAAGATAGAGAGTGAAGTGGTACTGACAGTGTGCACACCGCGGGAAAAAAAAAATCGACACTGGACAGTACTGTCGCCAGCAGCGTTGGTTACCTGCAGCCGTTGTGTCGTGTAGTGTAACGCGCTCCGTGTCAGTCAGCAGATACATAACTTTAACATCTTAAATGGGTAAATCTGTCAGCTACACGAAATACTTTGAGTTTTCTGTTTAATCCTTCTATTAACTTTGCTCTCCATTCGAATCGCTCGATAGCAGGCATCTTTGCAAGCCGGAGCGCGTTACTGACACCAACTTTGGTGTTGGGTAACCCATTCGTAGGAAATGATGGTCGAGATGAATTAAATCACGGAGAATACTCAAAATTCTGGGCATTTTCAACTGAATCCATTTCACTATAGGCCTACCATCACGCTACCCAAAGGTTAATAGAGTGGAAAACTACTCTGAGCGTGGGAGTTACCGACACGTCTGATCTACGTTACACCAGTGAAATGTAACTAACTCTAATAGACCACATATTGAATAAGTATTTACAGTTCCCTGAAATACATGTGACTTCGAAGACATTATATCGCTCATTACAGTGCCTTCGCGCAAATGTAAAACTTGAAAGCGAGTGATAATCCACGACAGCAAGGTCTCGTTCCGGAGTGCGTTACAATCAAACATCCGTGGTATGGTGTATGTAACCAACTTCATTATGCATAATAAAACACATTTAATGCAACCTTCATCCAAATACTGGCACAAGGGAAAGCAGGAGAAATAAACAACAACAGGAAAACCTGTGAGCAGAGGTTCTATAAATTCGTCATTATTCTTGGTCGAGCGAGTTAGCCTACACGAAGAACGTAATTTCGAAATCGCGTTGGAAACCAACTCCGTCGATTAAGGAATTTTTACCATTAAAAGAGTGAATGGAAAGAAAGATGTGGTGTTACTGATTTTGTTTATCGTCAGGAAAAGCGAGGGAACGGGGGGAGGGGGGGGGGTGTTTTTTTCAACTGCTTCGAGATGTAAGTTACTTACACCAAGATATTGACACACCTTCGTCTTTGAAACCAACGCCTTGCAAAACCATTTTCGTGGTTTGAACTTAACGAAACAAAGAATAATAACCAATACCGATTTCCTGTTTTTTACAGACTAAAAAAATGAAAGAGACAGAAATCATGTATTAATACCTCTTAGTTTGTACTCCTCAGTAAGTTACATACACGACGAAAACAACCACCGTTGTGTTCCGTAACTACCGCTGTCTGCCACAGTGTTTTTTCGTGTAAGGTCAAGATAAAGGCGAGTGCGTTTAATACTATTGAATAACGAAGAAAAATAAGACAATTACTTTAACATAGCGACAATCGAGCGAAAAGTTTTCTGACGACAGTAAGAGCGCGTTTCCCTACACTGAGACGACTGTACTGGATGTGGTGTTGGTAACTCACGCCTACAAGTTCAGCACGTTCATGTGTAAAAAGAACAAAATGCGTGTCTAACGTTTCAGTTTGCATTCTGTCTTTCCAAACTGTAAGCTAAATTAAATAAGTGAAAGAAACAAATACAATCACATCAAGTGCAGGTGGGCGTTACGCTACACGGTATTCGTTTGGTGTTTGTAACGAGCTCCGGGTTCGGAAATACACTTCTTCCGTTATTATTTATTTTTCATAACTAAACTCGTGTTTTCCGAGTTTGAATCACTTTCTGGATTAAACAAAATTAAAATCATTATTATTCGTACAGGTAACAAAGAAAACGACGAAAACCCCTTGAAATGAACATCGGCAAATTTTGCCGGACTTCAGAACACGAACCAGTCATCAAATTGTGAAAACAAATCACCGACATCAACCCATAATGTTTTTAGAACAATAATATTATATTTTAATACAAGAATAACCACACAAAAAGTGAAAGAAAGCAAAAAAACAGTGATTTTTTAGTAACTGGAGGGCGTTACATGATGCCCAAAATGGTATCAACTTACCTTCCGCATTTTCGGCGCTGGGTGCCGGGTCACACATCGTGGACAGCAAATGAACCAGAAGATAAGTGGATATTAACATGTTCCAAACTTTTCGCGGGAAAAAAATAGGCAAAACAAAGCGATGAAGTATAACCGAAGTACGAAGTCTCGAAAATCGACGACACGAAAAAATAAAATAAGACCGAGGAGAACACATCTTCATAGTAATTTCCGTACGATATCATCATGAATGTCTCTTTTTTATTTGTTTGTGTTGTCCCTTAAATTTATCGTATAGTTTTCTTTCTGCCATCGTACATCAACGCCAGACAATGCCGGGAAAGTGCCTACGTGATTTCTGACACGAAAATCTAACGCCCGCCGTGACCCGAGAATATGTTGCAAAAAATAATACTACAGGCTACAGATGTGGTTTCAAGTGCTTGTACTGTGAGCTGAATCTTTTGTGCGCGTGTTTCAGTTTCATCTACTTGATTTTGTCTG